>NW_027070185.1:0-72648 GCF_002906115.3 Quercus suber
GACCTCCAAAGTTGTCCATATGGTTCGTCCTAAGAAAAAGAACGAAGGAAGGGTGCAACAAAATTACCTCGTCCGTACCCATCAAGCATCGTCTGTCATAAATTGGGGATGGACGAGGCAAGCATAGTTCAGGCCAAGGCACGTCCGTCCTTAATCAAGGACGGACGAGCCAAATATTTTGAACTTAAACTTGGATCTTACCTATGAACCGAAACCTCCTTTGTTCGTGATAAAGCACCGGTCCAGATAAAGTAACTTCCATGGAAGTTATGGAAGTTACCTCCAACTTTGGTGAATTCCTCGACAATAGGAACGGTTATCAGAGCAAATAACCGTTCCATGTGCACTATATAAACGCTTCTCTACGTAGGGGTAAGGTATTCGGATTTCTTTTATAGAAGAAGAAGAAAGTCTTAGAAATATTTTTCTCTCTATTCCAGCCACACTAACTTCATCATCGGAGGACCATAGACCGGCCTCCACCAGTCTTTTCTCTGATTAAATTTGGTTTTTCAGGACTTAACCTTCAAGATTGTCGAAACCCGAAGATTTTCAACCTACTAATTTTCCAGGATCATCACTCATCATAACCCTAGTTTTTTTTTTATTGAAAATTTTAGTAACTCCAAATTATAGTAGATGCAAAATTTTAACCTTTATCCCAAAAATATAGAAAACCTCTGAGCATGCGCGTGAGCACATGCTCAAAGGCTAGTATTCTGTAATTATCTCCTGTTTTTTGCAATTTTGTTAATGTATTAATCAATGTCTTAATGATTGGAAGATGATGCAATAATTATGTATTAACCTTCAGGGGAGGAAAAAATAGAATCTCTAAATAATTCTTATAAATTTAGATATATTGAAAATGCATAAGGAAATTGTAAATATATAACTACTTACAAATTGCATGTGAAAATATTTACAAAAGCTATTATGAAGAAGTTGATGGATAAATGTAAAAACTTGAAATATTTACATCCGGCGATGAGCATGATTCATACAACATCAATACATGAGAACGATTTAATAATTAAGATATATTGTGTCATTTCGACGTAGTACATTGATCTAATTCTTACATTGGTATAGTGTGTTGATCTAATATGATTGGAAATAAAAATAGATGTGGTTTTTTTTTTTGTTATGTTTTTTTTAATCTTTTATTTTTGTTAAATGAAAGATCCACGTTTGTTTTGTTTGAGTGTTGTTGTAGGTGTTTTTTTTTTTTTTTAATTTAAAATGTAGTGTTTTAATTCTAAAATTTAGTCATATACTACACATCCATAACAAAAAGTTAAAAAGAGCAAAAAATTTAAAATTTAACAACTACCTTTTTTTTTAAATGGTAAAAGGCTGACATTTGTTTTTGGTGGTGTTGTTGTTGTTGTTTTTGTTATTTTTTATAATTTAATTTATGACAGTTATCAAGTTGTATTTAATCCTAAAATGTAGTGTTTTAATCCTAAAATTTACTCATGTATTACACATCCATAACAAAAAGTTAAAAAGAGCTTATTCTACAATTTAGCAACTAACATTTTTTTTCCTTTTATGGTAAAAGACTCTAATTTTTGTTGTTTTAGGTTTTTTTTTTTTTTTTTTGGTTAAGGAAAGGCTAGATGTGCATCCATGTCTTTTTCATTTTAGTGGTGTTGCTATTGTTCTTTTTATTTATGATAGTTATCAAGTTGTATTTAATCCTAAAATGTTGTGTTTTAATCCTAAAATTTAGCAATGTACTACACATCCATAACAAAAAGTTAAAAAGAGCTTATATTTAAAATTTAGCAACTACCTTTGTTTTTTTTTTTACGGTAAAAGGCTTAATTTTAATCTTAAAATGTTGTATTTTAATCCTAAAAGTTAGCCACTTACTACATATCCATAACAAAAGTTAAAAAGAGTTTAAATTTCAAATATATCAACTACCTTTAAAACTGAGAAAAGGTACATAACATTTTTGATGGAGTAGTAAATTAGTAATTATTAAAAAAATATATAAATTGAATTTCACATAGAGTACCCGTTTGGATTCAACTGAATCCACGTTTGCGTTTTGCGTTTTCAGATTTTTTTTTCCCCTGTGCGTGAACAGTAACATCACATGGGTTCACTATGCAGGGGACAAAAATCGCTATTCACACACTGTTCATCATTGTTCACGCACTAAAAAATATTAAAAATGGGTCCCACGGTACTATTCACACATTTAAAAATTATTTTGCTACAGTGTTTTCAGTTTCAGCAACAATAAGTTCAATCCAAACAGACCATATATATCAAAAAACATATATAAATATATATATATATATATATATACTATTATTTAAAGGGTTTCTTCTGTTTGGATTCCTCAATTTTGATTCCTAAAATACCCTCATCATACCCACTTACAAGTTTTCAACTAACGGGGATAAATATGTAAATTAAAATTCCTACACTTTAAGACCCACAAACTCACGTATACTTTGCCAGTTTTTATCTCACTTTCTATCTCTCATTCTTCTTCAAATTGAAAACATTCAATTTAACTCTGCATCCTCCTTTCTTTTTGTTCTACTTTCGGTTTTGGTTTCTAAACAATTTAAACAGACACTGTCAAATGCTCCAACAAATTTTTAGGTTCTATCATTTATAAATTCCTCTTTGTTTTGTTTTGTTTATCATTAACTTTCTTTGAGTTCTTACCTGCCATGGCTGCCAAGTATTCATAATTTAAGGGATACTTACCCATGGGTGAATGTGATTAGGAATTCAAGGGTGTTTGACGATGACTTATTACCCATGGTTGACTTTGAAATTGTAAAAGAAGGGTGTGTGCTTGAACTGACTCTTTGAAAAAGGATATTGGTAATGGTTCTTTCTTTTTGTTTTGGCCTAGAATTAAACACAAACTCCTCTTCTTCTTTTTTAATAGAATTTACGCTTTTTTTTTTTTTTTATATATATATATATAGTAGGAATTTACGCTTCTCTTTGTAAAATAACGTGACAAACTAAAACTCAACTCCACTGTGTTAACTAACTACTAGGGGTGTCAATTCGGGTTAGCGTATCGGGTTTGTGTCATGTTGAGGTAGGGGTATTTGACTAAATGGCTTAACCTGAACTCGACTCATTCAATAATCGCGTCATGATCCTTCAACCTTAACCTGACCTGTTAATAAGGTAGGTTGACCTGACTCAACCCACTTGACATGCTTAATGAACGAGTCGTGTTGGGTTGACATGAATATAACACAACTAATTTCAACTTGCATAATATTAAATATAACATCCATCTAGAATTTTTTTTTTTTTTTTTTTTTTTACATCCTAATAGTAGTGTATACACTTCAAGTCTTCAACCTATATTCAAAATAATATAGTTTAACAAAAATATAATATTTATCTAGAAATAAATTCTTTACACCCCAAAAGAAGTGCATACACTTCAACCCAAATTCAAAATAACATAGTTCAACAAAAATATAATATCCTCAGGATTTGTAAAGTTTCAATTTCCAATTATATAAGTTTTTGTAATTACTCACTTTTCTTTTTAAATTTAAAATATAGGTAGGATATAAAAGGTATTTGATAAATCTAAAATAAAATAAATATTTATTTATTATACTAGTTAAATGGATTATGTTAAATGGGTCATTTTGGGTTGACACAAATAAATTGACGTATTAAATATGTCTCTTGTGGGTTACGCGGTTGACCCACTTATGACACGTTTTTTATCATGTCACTTTCAAGTTGACCCGTTTATGACACAAACCCGCTAAGACCCAACCCTAATCAGCAAAAACCCATGTTAAGTTCGTGTCGTGTTTGCGGGTTGGATTGAATATTGACACCCTGACTATCTGCACATATCAACTTCATCACTTACATTACCTCAAGTCTTCAATTGCAGCATAATTTACTGTGTTTTCTTTTTCTTTTTTTATAAGAGGGTTTTCTTTTTTAATAGAAAAGGCTTGCTGGGTTTTTTTCTTCAATAGAGAAGGCTTGCCTTGGCTCGCACATGAATTGTAATCCTATTTTATCAATAGTGCGTCACATTGTGTGATCCATAAGAACAAATTTTCCTACTATCTTTCCTCAAACAAATTTTTTTTTTTTTCCTACTATCCATTGATCATAATTAATCCAATCAATAAATATTGGCATGGATTTTTTTTTTTAATATAGGAATTTACTCTCTTTGTAAAATAACGTGACATAACAGGCCTACTACTTGGTTTGGTGTTTTTTTTATAGGAATTTTTTCAGGGGATTACGCTACTTAATTGGTTTCCCACTTTAAAACAAACACAAACTCTTTTTTTGGTTTTTTTTTTTATTAAAGTGTTTTTTTTTTCTAACTCTTTTATCCCACTTAGATTGACGTGTGTATAAATTTATTGGATTGCATTGAGGAGGCATTGGAATGAAATATTAGATAAATTCGCTTGAGAAAGTTTACAAAAATTATTGTATGATTAAAACCTCACATGAAGTGATTGTTATCTATAAGAAATTGTTATAAAAAAATTTCTTCTGTAACAGAAACTATATTTATGAATTTGTATAATTCTTGATCCGTTTGGATTGAACTTATTGTTGCTAAAACTGAAAACTGAAAACACTATAGTAAAATAATTTTTAAATGTATAAATAATACCATGAGATTCATTTTTAATATTTTTTAATACATAAACAGTATTGTAAACAGTAATAAACAGTATGTGAACAGTAATTTTTGTCCCTGCACAATAAACTCATGTGATATTACTGTTTAATACAGGAAAAAAAAAATCCCAAAATGCAAAACGCAAACGGGATTCAGTTGAATCCAAACAGGTACTATGGATTTTGTCACTAACTGGTATAGAGCCTGACTGGAGAACCGTGGGCCTAACTGGTATAGAGCCTGTGCAAGCCCATATATATATTTTATTTTTTTCAAAATTCTTTTTAATGGTGGTTTGGGAAAGTGTACCCAACTAGCCAGCTGTCTTTCTCCTGTTTATTTATTTTGTTTCAAGGTAACATTGTAGACTCAGTTGAGCAGCAAGAGTTGACCCTTCAAATCATATGGAATTTATGAACTAATCAAAAAATATTTTATAAAATAAAGTTAATAAAATTGTCTTAATAATTAAATGAATCACGGGACAAAAAAACCTTTATTTTTATAGCATGTAACATATGTTGAATCATTTTATACATACATAATATATAGAGCACGATTTTTTAAATTAAAATATAAAATTATCATAAACAATCAAAATACTTATAAACTGATAGGGTCCAAACTAAGTTTAGTTCGTTCGTGGTGGTCGTCCATAACCAAATCCCATCTATAGGGTTTTACAAGAAAAGAAGTCCAATAGAAGCACTTCGAACATGAATAAGATCCCTTCGTAAGATATTGTAACCATCCAAATTAGGATGGTCATCCATGACTCACATGGGTATGGACGACCAAGTATAATTGTCCAGGGCTCACAATCATACAACACTTAATAAATTTCAGAGGAATTCTTTATAAGCTCTACACAATCAAACCACAATCTATCATTTCAAAATGTGGAGAGAATTCCTTGGAACTTGCTCCATTTTCCTCCATTAACTCCACACATCTCCTATGATGATAGTGGATTAGAACAAGTAGACCCACTCCTAACTCTATATAAAAGGATCAAGTCACATTCAACCAAGGTAAGTTTTTACTATTCACAAAACCACCATCCTTGTATTCTAGAGAGAAAATTGACTTAACTGTCGGAGGTTACTTGGCTGGTTCACACTGGTCACCCTTGACAGTCTTTTCTTTCCTTTCAGGTTCTAAAGCCATCGCCAAAGCTCGAAATATTCCAGCATACTGATTTTCGTGCATCATTATAAATAATAATAAATTTTATTTTAATTTTGTAGCTTTTTGAAACTAAAATTTTAGTTGGAGTAGTTTTTATTTTATTTTATTTATAACAAGTTAGAAGTCAAAGTAGTATTTCAAAATTCTTGAAAATATAGGTAATAGATTTATGCTTAAAGTAAATCATCCTAAGTATTGATAATCAAATTGAATTTTTATAATAAAGTTTCATTTAAAATAAATTATTTTAATAATTCGCGAAACACATAGCAAAACCATTATATGACATGTAACACATACCTTGAGAGTAATTTGATACAATGACTATTATTATTTAATAAGTATTTTTCTTTAATACTAACAAATATATAGTTTCATATACAAGCACAATCATAATAAATGCTTATTAGTAATTACCAAAATTATTAAATATAATATTTAGAAAAAAAGGAAAAAAAAAATCGTATTTTGTTAAAAATTTTATTGCATTGCACCAATTACCGACTAGTAATAATATATACCATAATTATCAAATTTCATATTTAATATTTCATAAATGAATACAATCAATATTAATCCCTATTAATAATGATCATAATCATTAAGTTTCATGTTTATATACAAATAAAAGAGAAATGAATCATTAATTTTTAGATAAGATTGTAATTTATTAAATTTAACTGTATTTTGCATTGTTGTTAACTATAAAGTCAAGACACCAATAAATTTCCGGTGTCAAACGAAATTTGAACCCAAATATTTCGCTTAACAACAAAAATCTATACTAGAAAAACCAACTAAAACCCACAAATTCTCCCAAAGCTTAAAAAAAGTAACTACTTTGTAGGAAAGGAAGAAAATAAAAGTCACACACTCCAAAATTGCATAGTGAAAAAGCCTAATAAAAGGTCTGCGTTGTGTGTACTTTGGCCATTTTTATTTCCAACCCGCAACTTCCACCAACCCGCAACTTCCACCAACCCAACCAAACCAGATTGAAATCTCCGTCAAGCTCAATGCAACTGCCACATTTTACACCTGTCTCCACCATCTGATCTCAATCTTAACCGCCACGTGTCAGTCCCCTCCTGAAAGATCAACCGCCCGAACCCACAAAAGAAAAAGGAAGCAAATCTGGTCCACACTGATATTTGATATTTTAATAGTAGTTGCGAGAGGTGAAACACCAAAAACGCTTCAAAAATCTTCTCTCTCTCTCTCTCTCTGGGTTTTGTGGAGGCTGTGAATGTGTGTGTGTGATTTTCATCTCTCATGGCGGCCTCAAAGCTCGTGATTTTCTCAATCTTTCTAGCCCTAATTTTCACTCACATTAGGGCTGATGTTTCAATCGAAGGAGAACTATCGGACAGTGAAGACGAGAACGCTAAAGTCGTCAGATCGGACGGCCCTGATTCCTCTGCTTTGAAGATCGAATTGGACCAACTCAAGTCCAAGATCCAAGCTCTTCGTTAGTTTCCTCCTTACTTTCGAACTTCACAGCTTTTATTTCCAATTTTTTTTTAATAAAATAAATTTGCTTATTGTTCTGTTTGGTTGCTCAGAAAACTTAGCCCTTTTTGTTCGTGTTTAAATTTTATCTCTGTGTTGAATTTTACACAGTAAGACTTATGAATTTTGAGGAAATAATTGTTGACTGATTACTTTGACAAAAATTTGCTCCAGTTTACGTAGATTCTAAGATTGATTTTAGGAACGATTGGTTTGTTTAATTTCTGTGATAGTGTAACTATGATGGAACAAAATTAACGGTGCTGTGTTTGGTTCTGTAGAAACTAATCTAGGTTTATTTTTACAATTCTAGGTTTCCTCAGTCTTCGTCAAACTCGAGCATAATGAATGGTAACTTAACTGTTGAGAGAATGACTAATATCATATAGTACTAACAATGTTAATCAGATTGTAACCTAAGTCACTGATAAAAATTTATGTTGTTTCTTCTGTTTAAAAAAATGATTTCGTTTAATTAGTAGGGATTAAGTTTTAGTTGAGTGGTGTTGAGTATCAGAGTATCGCGGTTGAGAGAAACTATAACAAATTGAAATGGATTCTATGTTTGGTTGTGTTGGCTGACGACTTTCTCCATATCTGTTATTGTAGAGTCCCATGTTGATGAGAAATCCAAAGAATTGAAATCAAAGGAAGAGATTATTGTGGCGAAGGAAAAAGTCATTCAAGAGAAGTTAGATAGCATTGCGTTGTTGCAGAGTGAGGTTGCTTCCCTCCAGGTGAGGCATTAACATTGGATTTCCCAAAACCAATAAATTAAATATGTGTTAACAAGATTTCTATGTTATTACTTATTGTATATATATTTTTATTTTCAGAAAAAAGGAACGATAGATGTCGAGGAGCGGGTTGGAAAGGCTCATGCACGTGCAGGTGAATTAGAGAAGCAGGTAAGATGTTGGCAAGCAAACAATTTACTCTGTTGAAAACCATTGCTGCTATATGATCTCTCATATTTTATACAGGTTGACAAACTTAAAAGGGAGCTAGAAACGCGAAATGAGAAGAAGGAGGGCTTCGAAGCACTGGTAAATGAAGCTGAGAAGAAAGTTCAAGAATTGAGTTCGAAACTAGAGAATGTGAGTATTTATTTGGCCAAATTATATATGAAGGACTAACTTGTTATGGCTATGTTTCTCAGCCTTTCCCCAATTTTCACCTTCTTGAAATATGGTTGCTAGTAGCATACAATGTTACAAAATTTAATCTCCTTTTTAACTTGTGCTTGTTGAAGTTGTGCATCTTTTTTATAGTATTAAAGGATTGTTGTGCTTTAACATCACAGAATCATGTTCATGGAAGCAAGTCTAAATCTAAACTTGAATGGTGATCTGTATGAGACACTATCATTTGTCAGATCAAATAGCAATGTTGGTTGCATGTACTTGAGGAAAATTACTTTCTTTTATACACTCTTGATAAATGAAAAAAAAAATTTCACACCTACTTGAGGAAAATATTCTACTAATTTTATTGAATTTATTCTTTCTTTATACGCTCTTGATACTCGAGCAAAATTAGTTTTCCTCTTCCTTTTTGATTTGGTAATTGGAAAACATGCCTTTAGCTTTTCTTCAAAATGATTTTAGAGTTTAGTTTTGTTCCCTTCCTTAGTTATTTATTTTTATTTTTAGAAGTCTTTTTGTATAGTTATTTTTTTGACAAACGAGGGTATTCAAACCTTTTTAAGTATCTAATTATTTAAGTGTATGCAGCCCTCCCCACTTCCTCCCCCCCGGGCTGTGCACGCGTTGCCCACGCACACCAGGTTATTATAGGGAGGGGTGACCCGATGTTAACAAGAGGTTTTGAACTCAGGATCTTATGGATATCATGAGGCTTTAGGAACCACTTAGCCAACCCCGTGGGGTTTGTTGTATAGTTATTTATATGAGTGAAGTAACATGGCACCAGATAGGCCTAAAATTCTGTTGCAGAACTCTCTCTCTCTCTCTCTCATCTGTTTTACTATTTATTTCTTTGGCTGAATTTGGACATGACTTATGTATCTTCTATGGCATGAATCTATCAGTCGTAACAAATTTTGCTATTAAGTGAGTTGGATATAGATCACTAAAACTTCCAAGTGCAAAAATGATTAATCTCCATTTGAAAATTAAAGTACAGTGCTCAATAAACCAAATTTTGAGTAATCATTCACTAAACATGCTCATTCTTTTAAAAGCGCACTTTCTTTTTGTTAGTTCTAATTGAAGTTAAGAAAATTTGTGAGGTTCCTGTGCCTTTTTTTGGTTAAAAGAGATTCCAAGTGCTTGAGATCAGGTTATTGCATAATAATTTTTTTTTCCATGTAATTGACCATTTTATGTTACATTTACATATTCCTTTTGTATTCCATTTTACCTTTTTATAAATCACACAATTTGAAATTTGCTTGATATTATTATGTGGGGATGGTTTATGATGTCAAACAATGTCTTCTTTTTACAGCTCCAAAAGACTAATGATGAACAGAAGAGCAAGATTCGGAAATTTGAACGTGCTCTAAAAGTTGCTGAGGTACTTCAGTTAGTGCTTACAAAAAATCTCATTTTATGTCAGATTCTAGGTGATGATTCTTATGTGTTCCTCTCTTTTTCTTTTTCTTTTTTCTTTTTTTATTTTTTATTTTTATTTTTTAATTTTAAAGGAGGAAATGATTAAGGCAAAGTTTGAGGCCACTTCAAAATCTAAAGAATTGTCGGAGGTAAGAAGTTAAACTGACTTAGTTTGTCAAGCTCTCTATTTCTTTATTGCTTATTGATGTAGGACAAATTGCAGAAATTGTTTGTGCACTTGTCGTAGGCTTGGGTTTGGAGGATTTGTGTATTTATGCTTTAGAGCCTTTAGAAAGAGTGGTTAGGGTTCAAGAATGACTAGGGTTTTGTAGAAAAGAGACAAGTTTTTTTTTTTTTGATAGGAGAAGAGGAGACAAGATTTGATTTAAGGTTGTAAAGAGGTATTAAGACACAAAAATGTGAAGAGTTAGGAGTACTCCTTATCAAAAAAATAAAGAGAGTTAACACTCCTACCTTTTTTTTTTAAACTAAACCCTAATTGAATTGAACCAAATTCTAATTGAATTAATCCAAATCTCACCCACAAAGACCCATAGCTAGATGAAACTTATTAATAATATAAAATTCAAGGCCCACAACAATGACCCACAACCGGAAATTACAAAATTATGAAAATATCCTTAACTCTAGAGTAAGATGATGAGAATGTGAATTCCCAATCATTTATGCGTTGGAGAGACCATTTCCTATTTTGTGTTGAATCAATTTATAAAGCGCAGTCTGAATTAGGTGAAATCAAAGGGCATTACTTGAATGGTACTCAGTGTAGTCAAAGGCGAGCCGGGCGAGCCGAGGCACCACTAAGGCGCCTCAAAAGCTCTAAGGCGAGGCGCCTATAGTGAGGCACTCGCCTTTAGAGCCTAGGCGAGCAAGGCGACCACCTTAAGCCATGAAAAAGACGCTAAGTCGAGAGCCTCAATTTTTTATTTATTTATTTTTAAAATTTTAAAATTTTTTTTTATAGAAGTTTGTTAAGAAACCTATTTTTAGACTATTAATTTCAAAAGGCATGTTATAAAACCTATTGTTAGTTAAATTAATTTACAAATTTGTATTGTAAGACTTATTGTTATATAGAAGCTTATTGTAAAACGTATTGTTAGAACTAACTAATAGAGCCTAAACCATGTTAATCCTATATTGAAATAATTTGATAGACCTAATTTCTTCATGCCACACATTGGAAAACAGTTCATTATAATATTATAATGCACTAGGTACATATGATTTAAGTTCTATATGTATAATAAATATATTAAGAATTTGGTGCCAATTTGGTGCCTTGCTTTACTTGGGCTAGCGCCTTTTTGTTGCCTCACGCCTCGGGCGATACAAGGCCTTGGCGCCTTAAGGTTGCCTTTCGCCTTTGACTACCTTGATTCAGGCACATGCAAAGAAATGATCAAAAGGGCTGTAGTTGCCAAACAAATAAAAAACGAAATAAAATACTAAGAATCTAATTAACTACCATGGACGCTTATTCTTGGGCTTTGCATATTTTTCCTCTACTATGCTATGGTTGTGCCATCACTTATATTCATGTATGGTTGTCTGTGATTTTAGAAGTTTGGGATAAAATTGATTGATTTCCTCTGCTCTTTTGAACTTGCAAATAGGCTATTTGTATTCTGGGCTTGGAAAGTTTTAGGTTGTGCTTGTCACTTTGTTCCTAACTCTGTTCCATGAAATACTAATTTTTCTATATGCTCTTTGTGGTTTAGAGGGATGCCTATCAAAATTGTATTACCAAAGAAATGATAAAAGAATCCTTAATTTCACGCCACACTGAATTTTTCCTAAGAAATATTTAGGTTGTACTTGCTTATATCAGGGTTAAGTTATCGATGATATTTTGTAACTTTTGGGTTTTCAACAATAATAGTGGTCTGTCCTCGTTGTAACTGAAGGTCGTGGTGGAGGGGTTGGCACTCATCCCCACTGATCACATGAATACTGCCTTGTGGTAGATCCCTTAGGAGGTGATCATGAGCTTTTGAGTTTTTGTTATAGATCCCTGGATTGTCATACCCTCCTCACCACCGTTGGACTGATCACTCACTGCCTTTGGCCTCTGCCACCTCCTCTGAGTCCCCTCCCTTGCAGGTTCCTGTGGTTCAGCTCACCCATTGGATTAGGTAGAGAGAGAGATATGGAGGTGTCTAAAAAATGAAAAAGAGAGAGAAAGGGTGTGTGTACAGAGAAGGCAAACTGTGATGGCCAATGGGAGGCACCCATGTGTAAAGGAGAAATGTTAAGTGGATTGTTGTTGGTCAGGTTAGGTCTGTGGGTGAGTTTTTCTTACAATGTCTAAACCTGTATCTGAACTGCCGCTGTGTAAAAACAACGGGTCCTTGTTAGGTCAGTCAGATGGGTTGGGCTGTTTGGTTTTTAGTGATAGGTTTATGCATTCAGGCAATGTTCTGTTAGACACATACTGTAATTCTAGCTGACATCGGAAGAAGCCAATCAATGCATAATATCTTGTATGGTTACTGTTGTTTTCTTCTCTGATAGTTTGTTTGCTACAAAAAAGGTGTTGAAATTTGATTGCAAAGCTAATGCAATTTGTGTCAGGTTCATGGTGCATGGCTCCCACATTGGCTTGCTGTACATTTAATCCGTTGTCAGGTATAGTGCAGTTGTGTTTTGTACAATTGGGTTTCATCACATACATATAAAAAAATGGGTTTCTTCACATGAATGCTAAAATGTTTTTTTTTTGGCAGTCCTCCATGGAGACTCATTGGAATGAGCATGGCAAACCGGCCATGGATATTGTGTTCCAGAAGGTATTTTTATTTATTTATTGCTCATCCATGTTAATTATCGCACAGTTTTCTGACTGTGTAATGGTGCCATTATTTTGTTTTAGAATTAGTTTGACTTGTTTAATTTTATATTGAATGACTGTCGTCCAGTCTTACTCATGGTTTGTCAACAAATTTGCTTATGCTTCAAATATGTTCTAGGTCCTGGAGAAAAAGGTCCAAGCTGAAAAGTGGGCTGAACCTCACGTGGAAACAGTTAAAACTGTAAGCTCTTTTTTTATAAGTGCCACTTTTGTGCTTTGTGTGTTTTGGGAATTCCAGTATCTGATTTTTGTTACCATTTGGTTTTTCACTCCAGATGGTAAAGTGAATTTGATGTAATGGTAGTTAATTTTTGTTACATGATCTGCTTCCCCTGGTGGGGATTTTGTTTGGTTTTTTATTTTTTACTTTTATTATTATTATTTTTTTGTGTTTTGGGGGGGGGGGGGGTTTTGGGTTCAGTTTTCAGTTTTCAGCTGTCAGCGGTATCGGACGGACCCATGTCTCTTGAACTGGGACTTCCTTCAAGTTTNGCTCTTTTTTTATAAGTGCCACTTTTGTGCTTTGTGTGTTTTGGGAATTCCAGTATCTGATTTTTGTTGCCATTTGGTTTTTCACTCCAGATGGTAAAGTGAATTTGATGTAATGGTAGTTAATTTTTGTTACATGATCTGCTTCCCCTGGTGGGGATTTTGTTTGGTTTTTTATTTTTTACTTTTATTATTATTATTTTTTTGTGTTTTGGGGGGGGGGGGGGTCTTTTTTCTTTGGTAATACATAACTAAACTGGGCATGTATTCTTTTCATTCTTTGTCCTGTCGTTAATACTTGACTAAACTGGGTATGTATTGTTTTCATTCTTTGTCCTGTCGCTCAAAGAAATGGATCCCAACTTTAAAGGAGCAGTGGGTGGTGGTAAAAACGAATGCTGAACCACATTTGCAGTCCCTAAGCAAGAAAACTATCGAAGTTTTTTGAGGCATCAAAGAGTGCAGTAACTCCACATGTTGTCAGAGCGCATGAATTTATTGATCCTTACTTTCAGGTATATATCATATTCTGTGCATCTTTCTTCATCTTTTCTACTAACATGAATCTGAAAGACTTCTTACATGTAACAGGAAGCTAAAAAGTTCAGCAAACCATATATTGATCAGATTGCAACTGTGACAAAACCTCATGTTGATACAGTACGAGTTGCCATAAAGCCCTATACAAAAAAAGTGGTTCATGCTTATGGGAAGTTTTTGAAATCTGCAACTGCTTACCATCATCAGGTATCAGTTACCGCTGTTCCTTTACTGCTAATTTTAGCTATTTCACTTATTTTAAGTAATCCGCACTCCTCATAAGTGCTGGTCATCTTTCTGGTGGAATTCAGTCATTAATATTATTTTTTGCCTTTAGGGCCTGGTGGTAGGTTGCATCAATTACGTGCTTTATCTCTTAATAGGATTGTTGAATGTAGACTTCAATGCATTTTGAAATCCTTACTTTTTCTTTTTTGGTTTTGTTGGAGACTGCTTTTTTGGGAGACTGCTAAAACATAGTTGCAATAGAAAAGTGCTTAAGATTAAGAAGTATTCTATGAGATTAGGTTTTCTTTCTTCTATTTTGGTATTATAGCTAAAGTTGGTAAAGCTAGCTAAAAATAGCTGCTGGCTAGAATTGCTTAAGTACTCAATTTTTTCAAACTAATCCCAATTCTAGCATTTTTTTTTGCTGATAATTTATTTTAAAGTTAATAAGATAATAAATTGGTCAGCTGGTTTGTTGCTGCAGGCTGCTGGATTTTGTGGGATCCATGCTATTCCCCATACCCCCCAAAGTCTCCCCCTCTCACATTGTTCTCTCTTAACACACAGCCACACACATAAAGAGATGCATGCAATGAATGGGGAGTGGGTTCTTGAATCTTCATGCCTCTTGTGGTTCTGGCTTCATTTGTTAGATGATTGTAAAATGTTGTGCTTGGTCAAATGGCTGTTTGTTTTTTGGTTGTAAAGTTGGAGGGAGTTTGTACCTATCAAAAAAGAAGTAGGAGGGAGTTTGCATGGATCAGTATTTTTTGTCCGCCCTCCTTATGAAATTAAAATTACAGTATGTTGATTTCTACTGGTGTTATGCAAAATTAATTATAAGTTCAATTTTATTAATAGATTAATTAGATTGGCTGCTTCATTAGAGTAACTGCTAATATGATTGATTTTAACGTAGTACTAGAATGTGATGCATTTTTCTTGATTTGACCATGATAGCTATGAGCAATGCATAAGTTTGGATTAATAGGTACTAATATATATGGTGTATACTATATACCATTAAACTGCATATATTAAACTAGCCTCATCACCATAGTTTTAAAAACCGGACCGGACCGTCCGGTTCAACCGGGAACCCGACACCAATCCGGTCCGGTTATTCATAAAAATCGAAAATGAAAGAAAAACCGGAAATAACCGGTAACCGGAGGTTCAACCGGAAAAATTGAGAACCGAAATGGTTGAACTGGTTTTGCAACGGTTCTGCAAAATGGGTGAAACAGATCTGAAACCAAACATTTTGCAGCAAAGATCTATTTCTTTTTTTTCCTTAGATCGGCGTCTACCTGTGATGACTGAAGGCTTTGGTGAACATGGCATCAAAGCTAGCCTCTTGAGCAGTCAAAATTCCTAACCTTGCCTGAAAACACACATCTTCACAAAGAGAGAGGCAAAGAAGAGATGGTTGAATATCTTCACAGATACACACACATCTTCACAAATAGAGAGAAGAGATGGTTGAAAATCTTTGTTTGGATGTAAGAGAGGACCACAATACACACGAAATTAAATTGATCCATTTTTCTTATGAGAGCTTCTTCTTAGTTTGTAAGAGAGAGACTGGTTTGCACAGTTTGTAAAACTGTGGTGTGCCGTGCTCTGCCTCTGCTACTTGTTCAGTGTGCACACTGCACACAATAGTCAATAACACAATGAGAGCCACACATTTTATTTTTATTGTTTTTTGAGAATCAATGACAGCCACAACTTTTTAATTTTCCTTAGCCTAAGACTTTACTTTTGCCTTTAGTACTTAAGGGGCAGCGTGAGCAACTCATGTGGATTGGGCCCCATCCCTATTACATTTAGTTAAGATAATTATGATATAAAAAAAATAGTGATTTTAATAATTAATTAAGTGAATAATTTTAAAATTTACTTAATTTTTCTTTAAAATGAATGCATAATACATAGACCATTTTAAGGGAAAAAAATAAACCTAAAAGAAGGGTGTCACTAAATGTTATGTTTTGAAAATAATTTTTGGTTAATGTTTATTTATATTTGGTTATTGTTTATTTTCTACATGTAAGATGTAAAAACTCACATAATTTTTTAAAAATATGTTATATATATTTTAACATAATATTATATGTAATAATCTTATTATATATTTTATTAACTATTTTTATAATTTTAAAATTATTAATTAAATATTTATGACATCACCGGTTCGACCACTGGTTGGACCCCGGTTNTATTACTTATATTGCTTCAATTACTCATTACTCTGAGTTAGTAATATATTATGCTATTTTCTTATGCTTTGTTAAGATTCAAGCCACTGTACAAGAGACATTGAAAAGGCATGAGCTAACAAGACCTCTTGCTACTAGAGAGTTGGAGTGGTTTGCGGTATGTAATGGTTGTGTATAGCCTTTTTCTTTGTGTATTTTGCCCCTGAAATCTAATTATTCATTCTGGGTTTCTCGACACTGAACGTGACTTCAAGTGATCCAAATGTTTCAGGCCTCTGCTCTGTTGGCCCTGCCCATCATCATACTGTTCAGAATCGGCTCTGCCATTTTCTGGTCAGTTTCTTAATTAGTTCTTTTTAGTTCAGAATTTCTGTGTCTCTGTCTCAATGGGTTCAAACACTTTTTTTTTTTTTTTTTTTTAAATGGTTGAATTTTAGTAAACATTTTGAATTTTATTTGCCTGCTTTCTGCAGCAAAAAGGCAAAGAAACCTACTCGAAATGGTCATACCAACCATGCACGTCGTAAGGCTAAACGTGGCCATCCAGACAAGTAGACTATGCAAAGTTATCCAATGGTCCTTTTCTGTATTTGTTTCTGGTGGGGGAGGGGACTATCTAAGGTATGCCTCATCATAATCATTTGATAAGAGAACTCCATATTTTTGTGTTTCTGAACTCCATATGCCTGGTAATGAAATACTTTACTGTATGCATACTGCATCTCTGTTTATCAGCTTATATAAGAAAGGAGAAGCTTTATTTATAATGGCAGTTTGAGATTTAGAAGCTATTTTTGTGCTCAATAAAGAAATATTAAAGAGGATCAAATGCTGTCAAGAGAGCTAACTCTGAAGTGGAAACGTAGTGCATAAGTTATCTGGCACAAAAATTAGAACATGGTGGGAGACATTTAGGCTTGTAGGTTGTTGTTGTTGTTGTTTTTTTTTTTTGCCCACTGCATAGGCTTGGAAACTTTGATCTATTGATGAGTTGGTTTATGATTGAACTTCCTTGAATTATTATGATACTTACTGGTTGTGTATATGTATACATCAAGCATTTTCATGTTTAGTTTTGTTCATGTTGCTTGGCTGTATATATGGATTTGCTTTTGTTTTGCTGTCGAAGGCCTATGTTTGATATAACTTGACACAAAAGTTTCTTTTACTGTAGGCTAGAGATGAACTCATTGCATGGGCTTTCTGGGGCTAACTCTCTCCTCTCCTCTCCTCTGTGAACCTAGATGTTGTTTTTGAAGATCCTATCCGACAGTGGACTCCGATAATTTTGAAGATCACCCTTTTAATCTTTTTTTTGGTGAAGAAATTTTTAGTACTTTTGTCACAATTGATAGTTAGATTTTTAAGAATTATATAAGTTCACGTACCACGGGCAGTGTGTTATTTATGTTGATAGCAGTGTAACCTTATTAGTATTTTTATTTTATTTTATCATAATTTAAATTCTTCCAAGTTTTATAGATCTGTCATTTTCCTCCACAATATATTTTGTTTGTTAGAATAAATTATTTTGTGCCTAATTAGCCACGACGATTACCCATCATAACATATCTATTAAAATATACACTTTTTATTTAGTCAACCCGAAGGGACAATATAATGATATTGCGTATCTTCGTGAATTAGGACCTCCATGAGTATTTAAGGGCTTGTTTGGGAGGAGGGTTTTTGTTTTTGTTTTTGTTTTCAAATAATATTTTTTTATTATATGTGTTTGGCTTTTACTTTTAAAAACAATTTTCAAAATAGTTTTCAAAATGGTGAAAACAAAATATAAATAATTGGGATTTGGGAGACTTTCTATTTTTGGATATATATATATATATATATATTTATGTATGTATGTATGTATGTATGGATAATGATAAGGGAATAGAGTTTATGAATTTAAAAAAAAAAAAATTATAATGATAAGTTTCAAATTTAAAATATGAGAATTTTTTTGTGATAAAGATAAATTCCTTAATTTAATTTAAGGAATAGGAGAGTTTAGAAAAATTTGTGAGGAGTATTGTTTTTAATTTATTTATAACTATGCCATTAAAAATATTTTTTTTGTATCTTGAAAACATCTTCTCAGTTGATTTCAAAACATGTTTTGTATGAGGAAAATAGGATACAGTCTTTTTTTTTTTTTTTTTTTTTTTCGATCAAATAGGATACAATCTATTTGGAAGACGCAGCCAAACAATATATTCAGCAATAATGGGGATTTATATTCAGCTGTTTACGTCGATATGGAATGTAATTGACAACTACTCAATAATGCTTGTGCCTTGTGGGCTTGTGAGTTGTGGCTGTTAATTAGAACAGAAATAAGAATTGGGAAAATCCTCTCACACATTGTCTATACTGAAAATGTGAGTACACACTGAAATAATTTTTAACTAGCAGGCTCAAGATGACCCACCAGACCAGAGCCACGTCAGCCTCTAAGATAGAAAAATAAAATAAAAAGAAAAGAGAAAAGAAAATAGTTAAAATATGGACTTGTAATGGGCCACAATACCAGTTCAGAACTAGGATGCTTGTTTGGTTCTCGTTTAGGATGTTGAGGTTGTGTTTTCATAGGTTATTTTTTGTTTGAAATGACAAATTAGGTTGTTCTTACCTAAAATTTGTAAGATTTTTTAATTTATTTTTAAAATACTTTTCCTGATGTGTGATGATATTCTCTGTATCAATTTATTTACATAACACGTTATATATGGATAAATCTAGTCTGCGTTATCATTTTTGTTAACTTCAATTTAAATTTAAAATGTAGGAAATGTGGTGCGCAAATGATATTTTTCTTGCTAAAACTTTATATCAATGGCGTGGAGTTTGCTACCTATTGGGTCTTGTCAACGTATTGTATCATTACATTATATGTTCTCTCTATATTTATTATTAATTCCAAATTTTATGTCAATGGAAATACATTTACTAGCTCATTAATAAATTTATGTACTTGAGGTATTAAAAGCATAGAAATTTTAAAATGTTAATCATATATTTATTTTTAATATATATATATATATATTTTTTTTTTATAGATACATTCTTAATCAATATATATATATATATATTTTTAGATACATTCTTAATCATATCTTATTAGCTTGAGATTGGTTGAGCACTGTAAATTTGTGAGTATAAAATATATAATCCAAACAACGAGTTCATAATATTTATTGAATATGACGTTATTGGAGGGCATAATATTAATTAATGCTATGTTTGGAGGTTTGAAGGGAGAGGAGAGTAGAGGAGAATGATTATTCTTCATCTTATTTGGATGTTTTTAAAATTAAGTATGGGGGGAAGAAAATAATTAGCATTTTCATAGTTTGTAATTTTGTTAATATGATAAGGGTAAATTTGGTAATTCATTTGGTCAAGTATTTCAATGCTCTACTCTCCTTCCAAATCTCTTCAATTTGAGGGAATTAAAAATGAGGGGTTACAAGTAGTTAGAACCCCTCCAAACCCATTCAAATCCTTCCCCCTCCCCCCTTAAAAAACATCCAAACAAAGTAATTTAACTTACTCTCTCTTCCTCTACTCTACTTCCCTCTACTTCCCTTCCATTCAAACAAGCTATAAAAGTAATACCTACCTATATATGTTTTTTATACATAGAAATCTTAGAGTTATGTTGGACGAGTTTATATTCTATAAGATTTCCTTCCTATAAAACCCCTTTGTGTTACTGTACATCCTTCAATAAATCTTATCATATTAGATTTTCAAAATGGTAAAATAAATAGTTTTACATGCAAATAAAATCATAATAAATATTTATTAATTACCATAACTATCAAATGGAATTCATAGAAAAGAAACAAAAGTACAAAACCATAAAAGAGTGAGAAAAAGAGAAGAAAGACATCAACTAAACTTTTGCTTATTACTAAGAAGTAAGAACCGCATACAGGTTGAATTTTTATATGTATTTATATTGTTTAATATTTATTCTCTTAGATACCTACCTCAGAAAAATCCCATGAGATTAGTCTTTAATATTTATTCTCTTAGATACCTACCTCAGAAAAATCCCATGAGATTAGTCTCAATAAAGGCACTTAAAAAAAAAAAAATTTATATAGATATGATAGGAAATTGAACATATGACATCCTACTCATAATGTCAAATTTTCCACAAGTACCTACTTACTACTAGTAGTTAATATAGTAAACTTCCATTTCATAAACCATTCACCTGCAAATGCATAGAAGTGTTACAATGCTTGGATAGCTAGGTTACTTGATAATCTTTTTAAGCACGGTTATTCTATCACTAAATTTAATAAATCCCTAATCGAGAAACTTTTGACTTCCATTGCTGTCTATTACCAATCCACAATGTGATTGTCAAGGATCAACCAAATGTGTACTTGAAACAGAAAAAACAGAAGTATTTCTATGATTGCAACCCCTTATCTATTCTACATTTATCATAGACTGGACTAATATCCTCTATCCCGAATTCTCTCCCACGCTTAGTAGGGAGGCCAGTAGTTATCTAGATCCATGCAATGGTCCATGCCGATATACCTATTGCCAGGTGCGTTTGAATGATTCATTTGATCCCCACCATAGACTGCAGTTTCTGCAGCAAGAGAACTACTAGTCATCATGGAGGAATTAGCTACATCTTGTTGATGCATTCCTAGAGGAGGTTGTGCTGGTGCCATGGGCCTCAAGACTTGTTGTGTCCCTCCACCTCCAAGGTTCAAATTTAACCCTGATATTGTGAAGCACCCTCCTCCTAGTGGTAGTGGATAGTTCATCTGGGGTTGCATTTGCTGCAGGTTGACACTAGGTGATCCGGTGCCGCTGCCTCTAAAAACCCTCGTGAGTTCTGCTAGTTCTGCATTGCTCATGTAACTCTTTCCGTAAGGGAACTGACCAGGATCTCCCAGCTGCATCATTGGTTGTGGTACAACACTAGGACCTATTTCCAGGTTGTAGGGATTCACTGCTCTTGATTGGGTTGAGGGAAATTTTTTTGCTCCAGCACTTTTCTGGAACACACGGCAAACCACCCATTCATCCTGCTGTACACAACAAGAAGCTCACGTTAGAAATTTCATCTGCTACAGAATCCATATACAATACGTGGTGTTCTGAATATAAATTCAAAATAAGTATGATATTATTTTTTCATTTGATACTTACATATTCATTTTTTGCTTCTAATTAATAAAATACAACTTTCCTTTTTTTTTTTTTTTCCATGTAGTTATTTGTACCTAGTTTTTTAATCAGCTTTCACCAGTGTTTTTTTTTTAAAATGTTTAACTAAATAGCATCTGCTAATTAGATTAATTTGATGTGTTAGTATATAATATAATATAATATAATTTTCAGAAATGATTAAAGGTTATTTATTGTTATTTTATTGGATAGGAAGAAAAAAGGGTAGTATGGCAGTTACAGAGACGTACTTAGGCGTGTAATCATAGTAGTCCATAAACTACATACATGCTATAACCCTATGGGAACAAGGTGCACTTGTTTCTAGAGGTGTGTTAGAATTTTTAGAACATAGAGAAAAATGATTGAATAGTTACATGGTAGAAAGCATTGAATAGGTACATCTTGAATGCAATAAACCTTTTGTTACAATGACCCATTGACTTAGAGTACCTCTAGGGTTACTTTACTTATAGCATAAGTAAAGTTACTACAGGCAGAAATAATATTATTTTATTAGCACTATAAAATATAGTTATATTATAATTAAATTAAACTAGGATTATGGATATGACCTTGACTTGGATTGGGTTTTGATATTTTAAACATTATCCTCAAACCCAAGATGGAAGTTCGATGTCACCTTGAATTTGGAATGTTTGAATTTGGAATGTAAGATTATTAGGAAATATGACCAAGTTGGAATAGATTGGATGTACAAAAGACCATACTCAATGTGGAATGTAATTTGTGAAACATATGTTGGCGGTGGCAAAAGGTGATGATCAACAATTGACGGTGGCCGGAGATGGCTACTATGGTTGGATGATGGTTGCAGCAATGACCATAATGATGACATAAGTAAATGAAAGTGTCATGGGTGGTTGGATGATAACAACACTGACAATCGAATGATGACATTTTGAATTATTTCCCCTACCTCCAAGAAGGCTCTGAAAATATTAAGTCAGTATAAATCCAACCTAATTGAAATCTTAAACAGTTTCACTAAAAAAATTGTTATAAATGGGTCTAATAATAATTGAAAATTAATTTTCCCAACAACTTGAGGTTTTAGTTTTTATAAATCAGTATCCCGCACAATAATTATAATATTAAGTGAAGTTGAAAATTTTCTTTAATAAATTAAATTTCATTATTATATACTTCAAAACATTTATTTTATTCTTGTCATATTGTCATATTATAATTTTATGTGGATTAGCTATTATCATTATAGATTCTCAAAAGAAGAAGAAGAAGAAGAAGCTATTATCATTATTAAAAGAGATATTAATGAAACGCAAATAAAAAACCCCAATATATATATATATATCAATAATTATTAATATTTAAATATCCAAGAAAAGAAAAAGGCCCGGACACTGAAGATATTTTCTTTGGCCTATAACCTATTATTATGACCAAAAAAAAAATTTACCGTATATGATCCATCATTTTGCTAATTTCACAGAATTGAACGTGAAGATATCAAGAGGAAAATAAGTTGAAAGAGAAGAATTCTGTTGCAATATCATGCCTGAGCAATCAATTTTACCTTCAGCTTCAGCCAAAAAAGGGGGGGGGGGGGTCAGATGAAGCATATAGATTTCATTTTAAGTGATCTTTTGCTACTTTTTTCTTAAGGTTCTTCCAAGTACGTCCAGTGAACACATGTAGAATTTATTTAAACATATCATTATGAATTTACTTAACCAATTTTTGTGCACTTGTAAAGGTCAAAGCAATTAAGCTTGTCTCTTCCAGTTGCGTCGTAGTGAATTAAGGATGACCATTTTTCTTTTTTCAACAAATAGGATTTGAATATTTGGGAGGATTTTATAATGGTTTGTAACACACAAAAAGTCAAAAAGCCTGTGGTAATATAGGATTTTTGTTGGGTTCCAGTTATTGGGAGGGTATTGATACAGATTAAATTCTGACACATACCCTAATCTTTGATTAACAGAAAAAAGTGGTGCGGGAATAATGATCACATATGTTACCTTGGAATTTCTAAAGGCAGCTCTTGAGTGGATGCGATATTCATGCATGACCCAGTTGGTTTTTTCTCCTCTAGGAGCTCTCCCTCTATAGAAAACCAATGTTTTCTTCATTCCAACTAACTCTGACGTTTGGCTGTTGAAGATCTCTTTGTCTTTCCCTGTGGTTTTCCAGTAACCAGTGTTTGTGGCTCGGTTTGTTCTCACACCAGTTGGGTATTTCCGATCCCGAAGGCTGAAGAAATACCATTCTTTTTCTCCCATCTTTGCCTTCCCTAATAGGCATAACCAGTTGAAAAAACAGATAAGAGAGGGATTCGGTCAAAATTAGATAAGAATTTTGTTCAAGTTTGTTGAAAAAAAAAAAAAAAAAAAGAGTCAAGTAATCTGTTCTCCATATCACAAGAAATGAAGACAATATTTTTTTATATTACAAATTGCTAGTTTTTTGCATGCTATTGCTAGCTAGTATATTAAATTTAATAAGAATTAAAAATATATTCATCATTTGCTAGCCTTCTTGGAAGAGAGCAAGCATGTGGGAAACCCTAAATTGTCCTTGATGAATGAATATATTTAAATATGAACTACCGTTTAAAAAAAAAAAATCCTAGATCAAAGTATGCATATTTTCAGGGAAGCATGGTCAAAATCCTTGAACCAAATTATTTATTTAACAAAATATAGGAAATCATGATGAAAGTTGTTTAAGATTGGGTTTTATTTGTAGGTGTAAAACTACATGATCAAAACTATCCTTAACACGGCAAACCACCCATTCATCCTGCTGTACACAACAAGAAGCTCACGTTAGAAATTTCATCTGCTACAGAATCCATATACAATACGTGGTGTTCTGAATATAAATTCAAAATAAGTATGATATTATTTTTTCATTTGATACTTACATATTCATTTTTTGCTTCTAATTAATAAAATACGACTTTCCTTTTTTTTTTTTTTCCATGTAGTTATTTGTACCTAGTTTTTTAATCGGCTTTCACCAGTATTTTTTTTTTAAATGTTTAAGTAAATAGCATCTGCTAATTAGATTAATTTGATGTGTTAGTATATAATATAATATAATTTTCGGAAATGATTAAAGGTTATTTATTATTATTTTATTGGATAGAAAGAAAAAAGGGTAGTATGGCAGTTACAGAGACAGTACTTAGGCATAATCATAATAGTCCATAGACTCCATACATGCGATAACCCTATGGGAACAATGTGCACTTGTTTCTAGAGGTGTGTTAGAATTTTTAGAACATAGAGAAAAATGATTGAATAGTTACATGGTAGAAAGCATTGAATAGGTACATCTTGACTGCAATAAACCTTTTGTTACAATGACCCATTGACTTAGAGTACCTCTAGGGTTACTTTACTTGTAGCATAAGTAAAGTTACTACAGGCAGAAATAATATTATTTTATTAGCACTATAAAATATAGTTATATTATAATGAAATTAAACTAGGATTATGGACATGACCTTGACTTGGATTGGGTTTTAATATTTGAAACATTACCCTCAAACCCAAGATGGAAGTTCGATGTCACCTTGAATTTGGAATGTAAGATTATTAGGAAATATGACCAAGTTGGAATAGATTGGATGTACAAAAGACCATACTCACTGTGGAATGTAATTTGTGAAACATATGTTGGCGGTGGCAAAAGGTGATGATCAACAATTGACGGTGGCCGGAGATGGCTACTATGGTTGGATGATGGTTGCACCAATGACCATAATGATGACATAAGTAAATGAAAGTGTCATGGGTGGTTGGATGATAACAATACTGACAATCGAATGATGACATTTTGAATTATTTCCCCTACCTCCAAGAAGGCTCTTAAAATATTAAGTCAGTATAAATCCAACCTAATCGAAATCTTAAACAGTTTCACTCAAAAAATTGTTATAAATGTGTCTAATAATCATTGAAAATTAATTTTCCCAACAACTTGAGGTTTTAGTTTTTATAAATCAGTGTCCCGCACAATAATTATAATATTAAGTGAAGTTGAAAATTTTCTTTAATAAATTAAATTTCATTATTATATACTTCAAAACATTTATTTTATTCTTGTCATATTGTCATATTATAATTTTATGTGGATTAGCTATTATCATTATAGATTCTCAAAAAATACAAAACCCCAATATATATATATATATATATATATATATCAATAATTATTAATATTTAAATATCCAAAAAAAGAAAAAGGCCCGGACACTGAAGATATTTTCTTTGGCCTATAACCTATGATTATGACCAAAAAAAAAAAAAAATTACCGTATATGATCCATCATTTTGCTAATTTCACATAATTGACCGTGAAGATATCAAGAGGAAAATAAGTTGAAAGAGAAGAATTCTGTTGCAATATCATGCCTGAGCAATCAATTTTACCTTCAGCTTCAGCCAAAAAAAAAAAAGGGGCTCAGATGAAGCATATAGATTTCATTTTAAGTGATCTTTTGCTACTTTTTTCTTAAGGTTCTTCCAAGTACGTCCAGTGAACACATGTAGAATTTATTTAAACATATCATTATGAATTTACTCAACCAATTTTTGTGCACTTNAAAGCAATTAAGCTTGTCTCTTCAGTTGCGTCGTAGTGAATTAAGGATGGCCATTTTTCTTTTTTCAACAAATAGGATTTGAATATTTGGGAGGATTTTATAATGGTTTGTAACACACAAAAAGTCAAAAAGCCTGTGGTAATATAGGATTTTTGTTGGGTTCCAGTTATTGGGAGGGTATTGATACAGATTAAATTCTGACACATACCCTAATCTTTGATTAACAGAAAAAAGTGGTGCGGGAATAATGATCACATATGTTACCTTGGAATTTCTAAAGGCAGCTCTTGAGTGGATGCGATATTCATGCATGACCCAGTTGGTTTTTTCTCCTCTAGGAGCTCTCCCTCTATAGAAAACCAATGTTTTCTTCATTCCAACTAACTCTGACGTTTGGCTGTTGAAGATCTCTTTGTCTTTCCCTGTGGTTTTCCAGTAACCAGTGTTTGTGGCTCGGTTTGTTCTCACACCAGTTGGGTATTTCCGATCCCGAAGGCTGAAGAAATACCATTCTTTTTCTCCCATCTTTGCCTTCCCTAATAGGCATAACCAGTTGAAAAAACAGATAAGAGAGGGATTCGGTCAAAATTAGATAAGAATTTTGTTCAATTTGTTGAAGAAAAAAAAAAAAAAAAGAGTCAAGAAATCTGTTCTCCATATCACAAGAAATGAAGACAAATATTTTTTTTATATTATAAATTGCTAGTTTTTTGCATGCTATTGCTAGCAAGTATATTAAATTTAATAAGAATTAAAAATATATTCATCATTTGCTAGCCTTCTTGGAAGAGAGCAAGCATGTGGGAAACCCTAAATTGTCCTTGATGAATGAATATATTTAAATATGAACTACCGTTTAAAAAAAAAAAATCCTAGATCAAAGTATGCATATTTTCAGGGAAGCATGGTCAAAATCCTTGAACCAAATTATTTATTTAACAAAATATAGGAAATCATGATGAAAGTTGTTTAAGATTGGGTTTTATTTGTAGGTGTAAAACTACATGATCAAAACTATCCTTAGAACTAGTCCTGAACCAGTCCTATAATTTTGATTGATGCTGAGATGATACTGCATGAAATTTATTATAAGACAGGGTTTTAGGTTACAACTACGTATATACCTGGAAGTTCCCATGGCTCGCATTTGTTAAGATCAACATCACCAATTGCCTTTCCTGTGAAACTGGCATCTGATAATTTGTTCATGAGATAGTATGTGATTAGTTCTTCATCGGTGGGATGGAATCGAAAGCCGGGTGGAAGAGTTTCTTCCTTAGCATGATCTTGATCTGCCATCTCCTTGCTTTGTTCTTTCCCTTTCTGAGTACTTTGTAGCTTCTGTACCAAAGAAAAAGTGACATGAAATGAATTGTTTAGTTAAAAGTCTAGAGCCCCAAGAAACCATGGAAAGTTGAAGATGGATCTCTTTTTCTTGATATGATGCCCTATAGGGCATCGTATTTCTTGCTTAATGATGGCACTCGATAGTTAAAAACTTTTCAGGAGCTAAAAAGTTACTTACTTGCATGGAGAGAAGACGGATAAATCTTCGATTAGGTTTTGATGTATGTCATATCGTTTATTGACAAAAAAGTATTATAGGTGACTTGAGGGATACAAGATAATGATGGTGCAAGAGTCTAGGGAGCTCACTGATCACCATGCACAAGAAATTTGGGAATTTAAGCTAAGAATATGTGAAATGAGGATGTGTTTGTGAAGCTCTCACCTACTATGGGTCTTCTCATACACGCCACTTTGGCTTCGTCAAACAATGCTTTTAATTCTAATATTCTATGATTGTAATAATAAATAAACATTTGGAAGTACTATTTGGGCTTGCATGCAAAAAAGACAAAAGTCCCGTACACCATGCCAGCTGCCAACATGCCACGTGGGTCTTCTTACCAATGAATGCCTGCCCCATATCAAGTCTCATGGAAAATATTCAGCTACACACTCAATTTCACAACATATTCGAACTAGGGACGGCGCTACACTTTGTTTATTGAACCGCCTAACTTCAAAATTATTTATTTATTTTATATATAATATATTTTTTTTGTTAGTTTAATACTTTAATTTATTCTTAAAAATATTATTTTTGCATGTCCTGACTTAAATTTTATACACCCTTATTACAAGTATTTTCAACTCTAAAAGTAAGAGTAAATATTTGTGAATTGAAAGTGTCATTCTTTATTATAAATTTATATAATATGTATGTGAGTATGTCGAATATTGATTGTGTGTATTACTTTTTATTATAATGCAATTTGTGTAAATAATGATGTGTGTGGAAGTTTGTGTATACAGTATAAATATAAGGGAAATGTTTTGATACCACTTTCATTGGAAATATAACAATTGCCCTAAGAATATCCATTAACATGATTCTAAATATAATATAACTTTATATAATTCAGTCATTCAGAAATAGAAAGGGTTTGTTGCATGCGTGTGTATTGTTATCATGTTATAATAACTTTTTATTATAAAGTCAGAAAAATTCAAGAAAAAAAAATTGTAAAATTAGTGATTATTCAAGTATTTGATTGGTTAAGTAGACACGTAGTGAATTATTTATGTATGAATGAATGTAGTTGTGTGTATCAATAATTAATACAAAGCCAATGAGTTGAATTTATTCATTTAGTTTAAAATATTTTTATAAAAACAAAGACAAATAAATAATAACAACTGCATAAAATAAAAATAAAAATGTTAGACAAACTTAACAAAATAAAATGGTCATAACTAACTACAATGGCAATAAATACTCAAAATGAACTATCATGTAACAATTCAAAATTTGAAAACTTATAAAAGGAAATTATGAACTTTTTTTTTTTGTCAATAACTCGATATATCCAAGTTTTCTTTTTATTAAAAATTTTTTCTTTTAAGTTTTTTAGTGATCCCTTTAAACAAAATTCCTAGAGCTGCCACTAGTTCGAGTATCAACTTGTGATTAGATTATAACATTTACGTATGAGATTATCACAAGTATTAGGTGGAAAGCGGATTTAGATAAATCAATTACAAAATTGACACTTAAGCATGTTGTTAATTTGGATTAGGCCTCCCTAAAGTTTTCCAAGAATTATTAGGGAGAATCACATGCACGGACAAGAATGAAAAATAGGAGAGGATTGGGGATGGGTTCCCTAGAGTCCAAACCACAGAAATATTATAGTGATTATTTAACGGGAGGGCACTTCATTTTCCCCTAGACCATTCTCCTGGATTCCCTTCCCCTATGTTCTTTTTGTTTTGGCTCCTTTAATTCGTGTATATGTATATTCTTTATGAAGCTTTCATTCTTAAAACAGTCACATTTGCATGCTTAAAAAAATAAATTAACAATTTTCTTTTATTTTATAAGCTTTGTTTTCTTTTTCTTTTTTTAATTTTTTTATGGGTATATAGTATATATGTATACCAAGATTTAGTTTATCATCTTATTATTCTTTTCTTACCTATGCCTTGTCATTATATAAAACATGGGACTATATAATACTCTATTAGCTTGTTTGCATGCACGACCAAATTCGAAAGTAAAGTAGAGACCAAATTTGCGAGTGAAATTGTCCCTTACAAACACACACACACACATACCTAGAAACAGCACACGTGCAAGGGGGCATGAATATGAGCACTTATCCTATGTGATGATGTAATGCGTTACAACTTCTAACCAAATCTATAACATCATGTATTTTCTCATATCTTGACCCACTGTGGTGACGGCTTTTTATTAATGTTCTCATCGGTGCCTTCAATAAAAATCATAGCATTTTTCTAAGAGGAAGTCAATAATCTTTAGTATACTTGGTCAATATTAATTGTCTTGGCCAAACCACTTTAAAAACAAGCAGCCGCAGAAAAAGTATGGCAGAATGAGAATGGAGACCACTTTAAACTAATCTTCTTCTATTTTTAGAAGTGATATTTAACATGGAATCAGAGTGGAATGTCCTGAGTTTGATTTCTGTCTCCACTCTACCTCCTATTTAAATTCATACATGTTGGGCCTTACCTATTAAAAGGTAGTTTTAGCCCACATGTGAGAAGAGTGTTAGAAGTATGTGATTAAATGATTAAATTCATCATATCCCAATAATTTGAGTTTTTGAGATAATCGATAATTTAACAATATTTAGCTTCCTATTCTATTATAAAATATAATACAAAAAATCATCTATTTATCAATTTTTAACATTTAATCACCAAAAAAAAAAATCACTGAGGTCGTTCGATGACTTTGTGTTATCAGCAAACCATCAAAGAAAAAGATATAACCGTTTAAATACATTCAACACATTAAATGATGGCAGTTATTCATCGACCTTAAACTACCATAAATATGATGACCGTTACACTCAAGGTAACAAATACTAACTCAAGTATTAGAGGCTCTTCCATTAGGGCTCACCCTTGTGTTATCTTCGATCAGCTTTATTTTTCTTGTAGATCTTCAAAGGTCATCAAAAGCTTTGGATTAGACGAGTAACCCAACTGATGATTTTTGACATCATCAATATGTATTACATAGACTAATGCCTAATATACAAAAGAGATAACAAAAATTCCTTAAGGCTAAGTGTCACATTTGCGCGTGCTTCACCTTCATGTGTGAGGATATTGTATATAACACATGCTATACACAATAATAAATTGTTGCTTATGGTCTGTTTGAATATTGCTTATTTACTGAAAACTAAAAACTTATTACTAAAAACACTGTAGCAAAATATTTTTTAAAAAGTAAAACAATGTTCACTTGCTACTGTTCACACGTTTTTGTACTTTGGCTGGTCCTTGAACAATATCATGGAACCAACCAAAAAATGCAGACGCAACTTCAATGCAAATGCGTTGCTAAACAAATTAATGCACACTTAGTTGCATAATAAGTTATGAAAGTACCAAGTAAAATAACCCATATTACTAGACCCATTCTTTCTACTCTTTTTTATTTTTTATTTAAATTTTCCCATTGCTTTAGTCATGAAAGTAATAAGTAAAATAACCCAATAACTAGACCCATTGTTTCTACTTTTTTTTTCTTTTTTGAGTTTTTTTTTCCATTACCTTTTTTTTTCCTCTTCCAGCAAAGATTTCGTGCTTGATATTTTTTTTCATCACGTTGTATGCTTTCTTGTTTGACTATAATCAAAGAAATTATATTTCATACGCTTGCTACCAAAAAGGAAGTTACAAGCAATCTAAAACTGTCCGTCTATCGTTTCAAAAAAAAAAAACTGTCTGTCTATTATTCTTCTCATAAAAAGACTTGGTAACAATACATACGTAAGCTTGAGAATCCAATATTGCATGCCCTTTTGATTCTTGATAGGCTAATTTTCCAGTGATATGGTGGTGAAGGCGTGAAGCCAGGGGCGTTTCTATCCCTTATTTATTCACAGGAAGTATGTAAAGCTATAGATGATGCTCGAAAGTAATGATACAAATACACACAAATTTGTGGGGCTAGCTTGGCTCCTATTATTAATTCTGAATTCAAAAAAAAAAAAAAAAAAAAAAAAAAGAAAGTGGACCAAGTCCATTATTAATTCTGCTAACAAAATGTCAGTCGTGCAAATGGAAAGAAAATATTTTACATGAATTCAATGGAGAAACTTTTTTATAGTCAAATAATGTGGTTATGTAGTTCAAGTGATAGCCCAATGCCATGATGTTCTATGTATAGGGTTTGAATCCAGCTTCCATCTCTTTCTGCCTAAGTAGCTACTTATCTAAAAAATGATAATAATGTCGTTATTAAATATATTATAGATCAGTTATAATCCTTTTCTAGGAAATCAATGGATGATTGAGTCTGTTTTCTTGGGCAATGAAACGAAAGGATTTTGGAAATTAAACCAGCCTCATGTTAGTCATATATCTTAATATATATGTTTGTGTTTGTTTTGAAAGCTGTTCAAAAATCCGACTCTGGGACATATCACATAGTATTAGTTAGGCATACCATGGCAAATTTATCAAACAAGTGTCGATGTGATTGGGGACAAGCCTTCCCTATATATATATTCTGTGTATGTTTGTGTATAAAATTTTTCTTCATGTTCAGATTCATCTTTTTCCAAAAGATACTTCCATTAACTACTTCATAAAAACTATGACTACCCCCTTCAATCAGTCATTATTTCTTGATGGTACGGTGCATCTAGAAACACCCTTACCACATCACTTGCTTTTAATTTCCGCCAGGCAATAATGGTTCAGTTTTTTCTTCTCGTCAGCATGACAATTTTATGCATTATGTTAAATAGTTATTTTGCAGCTTTCATCAATCAGAAGAAAAGAGTCAACATATACATATGTATGACAGTGTGAGGTTTAATAATTAGATTATAGTTAATCACTAAATCAGGTTAACAAAATTTTACTAAGAATATTTTTTTTCTTGGATTAACATATACATGTATGTTTGATAACTAACCCTATCTCTGAAGTGTATATCTCACTTTTACGTATTCTTTAAGTGCATTATTTGTCGGAAAATTGGGCTATAATTTAGTCATTTGGATTTCGTTGATTTTTTATGAGGTAGGTTAGTTATGATTTTGGAAAGATTGGGAGGTTTAGAAGTGAATTATTGAACAATGGATCTGCAAAAAATATAAACAATTGCATTAGTAGCAATCGATCACAATCTTTTGTTTACTTCTTGAACACTTCAAATATCATGTTTCAAAAGGGTCATGATCACGCTTATTTTTCGCAGAGGACCCCCTAATCTTTACTGGCAACTTTATTGAAGCTGTATAGTGTAGAGCAAAAGGGTCTTGATCAGGCTTACATGCTTACTGTACACATTTTTGGAAATAGAACAAGGAGGTAACTCAGATAGATACTGGAACTGATTTAGGCTGTCGACTCATCAACTCAAAGTCCAACCTTGCTTATATGTATGCAAAGAGTACATAGATTATATCCATGTAAAAAACCTGTAATAGAACTATAGAAGTTACAAAGTTCTGCATTTGTGCCCATTGGTAATTATTATCCACATAATATCTACTGCTTGAAGGATCTCAGAGTGTACGGAATCCGGAATAATTGGGCTACAATTAATTAGGATTTGGAAGCACTAATTAATTACAAGGTAAATTCCATAAATAAATAAATAAAAGTAGTTTTATTTTGGCATAAATGCATTGAGTAGTACTTATGAAGACACTGAAAATAAATTTAACAAAAATTTTCATAGAAGTTAATTGTTTTAGTGTAGGTTAAGTAGATATACTGATAGAGCACAATATATATATATATATATAACGTAGCTATAAGTAAAGATTTACAAATAAAAACTTCAATAACTCTTAGATCAACTAATACTTTTCGGAAATGTATCAAGGTTCAAATCCCTTACCCTGTTTAAGATGTATAAAAAAGATCAAATAAAAACAAATATATCGTGTATTGGACTAAGTAAATATTGTCTGCCTAATTAGGCGCATGCGTGATTCTTTCTTCATCTCACCAGTGAATTATGTTCAACATCTCCTATCAAAGAGTATTTCTTAAGTTTTCTTATTATAATCGGTGTAAGAAATAATCACTCATGGAGCAGAGGTAGATTTTTGTCAGAAAGTACTGGGTGTGAAGACTTCAAGGAAGACAAGAACAATTTGGCCAAGAAAGACCAGCTTAATTACTTTTCATCCAATTTAAACTATAAAAAATCTCTTAGAGTTCCATCCAAAAAAAATAAAAATAAAAACTCTTTAGAGTAAAAATGTATGTCTTGAATCTCTTTGGAGTGTATCTATCTGATTAAAACTTAAACTGACCGCTGATTGAGAAACATATTCGAGCTTATAAAACTTGAAATTTACTCTACGGTTCCTTTGTATATACAATTAGGGTTTTTGAAAACTACATGATGCAAATAATCATGGTTAACTCCACAAATAACTTAAATTGTTGCACTTTTTTGGGTGGAAGGGTGCACCTTTTCTAAAATCTTGTTGACATGGATTTTGTCCCGAAACATGACACGGTTGAAATCTTGTTATATAACCAAAATAATAAAGTAAGGTTACGTATTCATTTTTCTAGACACCATATAATAAGATTTTATTATAATCAAATTGCTTTGTAGTGACGGTCATAAGATACGAGTTTTATTACCTTTTCTGAGGAGGATATTCACTTTTGAAAATTAAAGCTATATTTTACGAAAATTTCGTCAACTCTCATTTCGAGTGGTTGATAGGTATTATATACTCACGAAGACGCTAAAGCGATGAGGAACCCTGAACCAATCACAAATTCATACTTGGCTGCTACTTGTCAAACACTTCAAAATGAATGCCGGACTGATGTTTGTTTTAGTGCATGTTGTTGAGTCTTTCCCGGTGTGCTTCATCATCATAACAAAATGATTAAACAACTTTAATTTGTGAGATAAAAATTCAAGTAGTTGGAATAGCAAAGGATGCAAGAAAAGGATGGAGATGAGTATTATTAGTGGTGAGATGAATTTTGTTCCAAAGGGGACACAAAAAATCAAAAGAGTAGTTGCATATGAAAATGAAAGACGACGATGGCTTAAGATTTACGTGTTCTAAACTTACAATAGCTACCATTTTTTTTCCTGGATTAATAGATAGATGGCTATGACTACTATACGTACGTATTGACTTCCATCTACGTAAAGTTAGTGTATAGTTGGGTTGTTTCTAGCATTTCGTGTTTAGATTGCTCAGACATGTTAGGTTTGAAGTGCCGCACTCTATATAGACTTGGCACTGTCATTACCAGCTATGAGCTATCATGAAGCAAACAAAAACTAATAGGACACGTTTTGCCTTATTTTACCTAGTCTTTGAAGGTTTAATTGAGTAATGAGACTAGAAAATCATTCATCACCAGAACTATCACTTATTTAATGTCTAAAAAATCTTTCATCTCCATATTTACTGTACATCATTGCCACACCATTACATGTTACAACCACTTAAATTCTTTGCATTTGAACTCTGTATAATTTATCTCATGATCTTTTAGGACATCTCATTCACGTTATCTGTAATTGCGTGATATGTTATTCCAAATTTTCTGCTTGATAGATAGAGAGAATTCTAGTCGCTTATGACTCTTAGGAGTTAGGATGGAAAATTTATGAGTAATACTACCGCCACAAACTATTTTACAATACATGTGGCCCTCTTATTGGTTTTTATTTAGACCAATTATTAATATTATTTTTTAATTTACCAATAATCACTCATCACATTAACAATTTGTAAAAAAATTTATAAAATAGTTTGTATCTCTAATATTATTCAAAATTATTATAGATGATCATCCCTCTAAATTGGGGAATTCACAAGGAATCATCATTTAATTTTTTAACACTAAAAAAATAGCCCCAAACTTTATTGCATCAAACTAATACAAACTCAACATGAAAAGAAAGTAAATGACTTCAATCTTATGCTCTGTTTGTTTCGCTAGAAAACTTTTTGTAAAGATAGTTTTCCACATTTTCTAGTTTTTGATAGCATAAAAAAAACCAATCAACAGAAAACATTTTTAGTCAACTGAAAATTCTAATAAAAATAAGGCATATTTTCTATAGGTTGATTTCCAAAAAAATTTGTGGAAAACAATCTCTCTTTCACTCGCTGCAACTCTTATAAATATTATATTCTTTTATAGTTGCGGGAAACATAATTTTTTGGCGTTTTCTCTCTCTCATGGTAAGTTTTCTCACTTTTTATGTTCTCTCTCTTATAAATATTATAATCTTTCATAGTCGTGGGAAACATAATTTTTGGCGCCTTTTCTCTATCACGTTAAGCTCTCTCACCTTTTCTCTCCTCTTTGCTTTTTCTCCAATCATATATTCTTTGTTTTGAATTTCAAGCATGATTTTTTTTTCTCTAAGAAATTTTCAGTTTGCTTGATTCCAAGCAGAAGTTACTTCTTTTCACACATAAAAGTGCAAGAAAAAAGTAGGAAGAATGAATGAAGTAAAAGGCAAAAATTTCAAACATAGTGCCTATATTGCTCTAAATTGCTTTTACATGGACAATCTTTACGGTAAATTAATAACATTGTTGTACAGGGCATGACTCCCCCTAAGGCTCCTGTGTTTGTAAGATCCAATGTACTGGTGCCACATATACGAGACTTTAACCTTGTTAAGCATTGGGCCTTGGACCTTGGGACCTTGTGTGCGCATATGAGTTCTATTGGGCTCACGACCTTAGCCCAGATAAGCCTTAGTACCCTTCCAAAGCTCAAAGGCCACAATGATGCCATCGTGTTCGGCCCAGAGCCCGTTAGGCAGGTCATTGCAATATATACCCATTGGTTTATGGCCAGGAAGTTGCCTAACAAGTCTCATCCTTGACTAATGTGACTGCTCAGAAAGGCCATATCCCTGTGCCTAGTGTCATCATGAGAAGTACGCTGTGCTGAACATCACCCCCCTAAGGTGGGAACCAATTCCAATGCCACTCTTACCACACCCCACTCCCAACTAAACACCCACTTAGCAATAACAACATTGGACCTCCTCTCCTACTTGCCATAAGAGTAATCATGATTCTTCCACTAATTTTGGGCAATAAATATGAGGAACTAAGGAAGAAAAAAGGTTGTTGAAAGGTTCACAAAGAAACTAAGGGTAGAGAGCAAGAGCAAGAGCAAGAGTGTGTCAGGCTAGTGAAGTGATAATAGAAAGAGAGGGAGTAAGTTAATTCAAAGGGGCAAGGCAGTTTCGCTGAGTCTCTATATAAGAAACTACCCAAAATAGAAAATTCAAAGCCCACATTACAAGTAGATTGTGAGTCCAAGTGAGGGTTGGCCCATCAAGCCCTCCTTAGGCGCGCACAATTGTTATATAATAAATGATAATTGTTTAGGGGAATTGCATTTGTTGGCAGATACATTATGTAGAGTGATGATATATTATACAGATACATTATACATTATGTAGATACCCATATAAGGATGAGACCCATTGCTTTTTATGCGCTATGTATGCAGGGGTGGCTTAATGTATTTGAGGGCGTTAGGCGAAAATTGAAATTAAGACCTTTTATATATTTAAATATGATTTTTAAAAGAAATTAAATTAAATATTACTTAAATTTTATTATCTTGTTCTAGATGCAAAAATTACTACTAATTAACATGAACTACGTAAATTTTTTTTTACAAAGTCTATACACAAAAATTTGACAAAACTTTTCACACATGCTGATGTGGCAAATTAACAGTGGTAAGTAAAAAAGTGATATTAGTGATAGACTTAAATAAGAACGGGTAAAAGTTTGCCACTAAGAACTAGTAAAAGTTTGTCAACTCAACTTGTGAAAAATGTTGTGAATTTTGTGTGTATTGCATTGCTTCTTTTTCTTATTTAAGAAGTGCTACATTCACAATATTTTCACAACAAATACTAAGTGTTAATTTTTTTTTCATTAATAATAGTCTGTAACAACCTACCACTTAGAATTTATTGTGAAAGTATTGTGAAAAATGTTGTAGAGGTATCATTTCTTTTTCTTTTTTTCTTGTTTTTCATTTGATAAAAAATATTATTTTATTTATTGAATAATATTTGGGCTTAATTAATACTATTATAATGAGAAAAAAAAATAACACTATTGATTAAAATTTGGGAGCCCTTTTTCCACTTGGGGCCCTAGGCAACCACAACATTTGCTTCTAGTATAGAGCCGGCTCTGTATGTATGTACGGTTCATATATATATATATATGTGTGTGTGTGTGTGTGCGCGCGCGCACGCACGCATGTGTACATGTTACTGTCCAGCAAGATGAGTGGTAGAGATCATGAAAATTTGACAACTAATTTTGATTGTATCTATTATCAAAATTTTAGTATGAAAACCAAATTTATTTTTGGCTTTTTATTTATATTGATTACATTAGTTGGTTTACATAATACACATGTTTTAAATTATACAATAAATATTTAAAAAAAGAATTGCATACAAACATTAGAAAACATTCTCAAGCTCATTTTCAAGGTCGTTACCAAATACCGCAAATGAAATAGTTTTCTAGAAAATGCTCTTTAAAAAATGAACATTTTTTTAGAAAATGTTAATGCTGAAACAAACAAAGCGTTAGATACAATCTAGGAAGGAAAAAAAAAATCAATACTTTGGCCCTAAATAAAATCAAGGTTATTCAAAATTACAATGAAAAATCCAAAAGGAAAAGTATAATATTAAGACTTAATTTACTTTCTATATTTGAGTTTAAAGGTTAAGTTATAAGGTGAGAAGATGCTATATACTCACCTCAGTTGATCCTAAAACCTAGGGTTGTCCAAAACTGAACTAGCCTAATCAATACGTGAAATACATCTGACCCCTAGCAGCCCGATCCGAAACCTACTTGATCTAATAAGTGAGGCAGTCGAAGACAAGTGTACGTGTTGAACCCAAACTCGATTTCAGTGGGTCGAGTGGCAAGTCTCACCCTCCAAGAACCAAATCAAACCAATTCGACCGACCCCTTCCACCTTTGCTCATATCTCTGCCATCTATATTCAGATCTTTGGCTAGATTGGTGGAGATCCAGCGATCTCCAATGAAGATCTACCAGAATTATGACTGCCTCCACCTTTTCCAATTTTAACTAAAACTAACTTAACTGTGAAAATTCAATTCAATTTGATTCGTTAGTGCTCTTTGGTCAACATCATGTCCTCTTTTCTACCACCTGATGGAATTGCATTGGATTTGGATTGAACCCAAAAACAAATCGGCCCAATCTATGGACACCCTTACTAAACCATTAACGTGTACTTGCCAATATAAATAGGTTACATTTAACAAACAAGTCTCTATCGTATCAATGAAAATAAAAGAAACACAACAGTGAAATAAATTAAAAACATAAAATTAAAAAAAGAAATCACATATTTACAAAGCAAATTTATGGCTTGCATAGAAATAAGAAAACAGAATCTAAAAAACGTAATATGTGTCTAAAACCTGGATTACACATTTGGGCCCGCAGACTTTCTTAAAAAAATAAACATTTGGTCCCGCTACCCAACTATAAATGGGCTGAAGTTTGAGTCCATCTAGGAGCTGGGCTGAAATAAAAATGAGTCCAATACCAGTTCTCTCGCTTTAATTTCCATGAATTTTCTATCCTTCAAGTCCTATACTCACAACAAATTTCTGCCTCTTTATTTCAAAGCACTTGAATCTTGTGCCGTCCATCTCCATCTCCATCATCAGGTATTCACTATATACCCTTCTCTTTTGTCTAAGCCTTTCTTTTGAGTTATTGTAATTATTATGATAATAAATTCAAAGTCCTTGTTTGCTATGCTCGCTGATTTGTCCTGTCTTGTATCTTTGTGTATACAGTATATCTTTTGCTAGATGGGAATGAATTTGATACACACACACACACACACACACACACACAATATATATATATATTATCTGCTAGTCATTGTTTTGCTTTGTTTAATTTCATGCAAATTAGAATGCTCACCAAGTGTTTGATGTAATTCCTCTTAGCTAACTCACTGAGGCGCAAAAACAGAAAATCCATGTTAATATGATGTTTAGGATTTTTTTTGTTGTTAATTGAAACCATGCACATTTCTTTAGCTTGCCATTATTGTAAGGATTAATATTGTTCAGGTTTTTTGGCCATTAAGCTCAAATGGCTCTTTGCACTCTTGCAGGGGCGGCCCTAGATATTTTGGGACCTAAACTGTATGTGTATGTATGTTTATGTATGTATATGTGTATGAGTGTGTATGTGTATGTGTATTTATATTTATATATGTGTGTGTGTTTATGTATGTGTATGTATATGAGTGTGTATGTATATGTGTATGTTTATGTGCATATGCATGTGTGTTTATGTTTATGCATGTTTATGTATGTTTATATTTATAAATATAAAATATAACATAAAAACACATACACATAAACATATATGAACAGAAACACAAACACAAACAAACATAAACACACACACATAAACATAAACATACATAGACATAAACACACATACAGACTGAGAAAAATTAAACCTCTTATAGACTGGAAAAAATTGCAAACTAACATCAATCCTCAAACAATTTCATTAGTTACTTTGGTGTGCTAAATCGAGCCTTTATGTGTGTTTATATTTATATTTAAGTTTATGTATGTGTATGTTTACGTTTATGTGAGTTTATACGGTTTATGTGTATTTGAGTTTATGTTTATGTATATGTATATTTAGGTGTGTGTGTGTGTGTATGTATGTATGTTTATGTGTATTTGTATGTGTGTGTGTGTGTGTGTGTGTGTGTGTTTATGCGTGCTTATATTTATGTATGTTTATGTGTATGTGTGCTTATGTATGTGTATGTGTATGTGTATATATATTTGTATATGTATGTATATGTAGGTCTCTTTGTCTTTTTCAGATTCAGGTGCAATATCTTGATGCAATTGTAATTAATAGTTGAGATTAAAAGTTGAAACAACAACTTTCAATCTTAACCATTAAATAAAATATATTAAAGGAGAGTTAAAAAGTTTTAAAAAAAAAAGAAGAAATGTAAAAAAATACCTACGATAGTGCACCTAATCTCAGTCCATCTTTCTTCTCTCACCATTTTTCTTTCTTCTTTTTTACGTGGTGCTTTGTTCTTCTTCTTTTTATTTCTCTTATACGTCGCCTAGGCTGACAAGAGAGGAGTGAGCGAAAGCCACGTCAAGAAAGGAAATCGAAGATTGTGCTGCTGAGCCAAAGATTATGAAAATCTCTTCCTCTCAACTCAGACGATCCTCTTAGGTGAAATTATGGCTCACGAGACTTCACCGGATTATGTGTGTGATTTTTGGTTATTTATTTATTTATTTGAAATTATGAAGCAAATAGTTTTATATTTTGCTTACCCTTTCTATTTTCTGAAAACACTTTTCTAGGAAATACCATTTTTTTTTTTTACTTTGCTTTCAGTCTATCATTCTTGCTTGTGGTATGTGTTTGATTAATTTGGATCTAAAATTAGTTCAACAAGATGATTCTTCTTCTAAAATATAATAACAAAACCAATATATGTTTTTTTAACGGTGGGTTCACTTTCAGTATTTTCATTTTGTGATTTTGGTTGTTTTGTGGGTTTTGTACTTTGATTTCAGTGGGTGTGATTTGATTTGTGATTTGGTGGGCTTCTAGGTTTTTGTTGCGATTTGATTTTGGCTGGATTTTGGCCGTGGTGGTCGTCGTGATTTGATTTTGGCTGGGTTTCGGCAGTGGTGCGTGGTTGGAGGTGATGAGCTTGAAAAGCTCTGACTATGGAGGTTTAGAAGGAGAGTTTGGTGGTCAACCATGGAGCACGGTGTGACGTGGGTTGAGGCAGAGAGAGGATGAGAGGGAAATAGAAGCGGCCCTAAACATTTTGGAGCCTAAGGCGAGAACTAAAAATGGGGCATTTTTTATACTTATATATTAATTAAATTAATGTTTATTTAATATTTTTATATTATAGTTTTCATCATTATTTTCATTTTCTTCTAAATTATTTTGAAGTTCATTATGAAGATTTGTTGTATTGCAAGATTGAACATCATTTTCTTCTAAATTATTTTGATGAATTTCTTGCTCATTTGTGATATTTTCATCTAAATTTTGTGTTATATTTTGTTTATTACGAATCACAAATTTATCCATGGATCCTTTTTGAGACTCAATTAATTTTTTTTTTTTTTTTTAAGTTTTTCATATCCAAATGCATATTTTCTAGTAGACATTTCTAATCAAACAATATATTTATAAAGACTAAAATAAAAAATAACTTTCAAGTGTAGAGCAAATGAGAAATAGAACCTGATTTATAGGGGTGTGCATGGGTCAGGTTGGGTCGGATTGAGGGGATTTTTTGACCCAACCCACCATGGTGGGTCAAAAAAAATTCAACACAACCCAACCCATCACATAAGTCCAACCCAACCCAACCCAACCCACATGGGTCGGGTTGGGTCGGGATGAACCCATGGGTTTGACAAATTTTTATTTTTATTATTATTATTAAATTGAGTATAAAAAAATATAAATATTAATATATTAAAAAAACCTAAAGATTAGTATCAATGTAACTCCTTAAAGGCAAATAACACTAATGACTAAACAAAAATAGTAATTTATTAGGATTTGTGTGACCTAATTGGCTTTTATATAGGATAGGAAGAATTGGTTATTTAAATTTTTTTATTAATTATATAATATTATTTATATATATATATATATTAAATTAGTATTAGTAGGAGAAACCGAGGAAATGCTGCTCTATAGCTGGTTTTTTTTTAATTATTAAATATATATATATATATATATAAGTGCCCTATATCTGATTTTTTTTAAAAATTATTAAATATATAATATATTTTAAATATATATTAAATATGTGTGGGTCGGGTCAGGTTTGGCGGGTTTGTAATTTTGAGGGCGTTTGGACTCAGCTGAAAGCTGAGTCCACGTTTTGCGTTTTCCCTTCTTTTTTTTTTTTTTTCCCCTGGCAAGTGAACAGTAAAATCACATGATTTTATTGTACAGGAGATAAAAAATACTGTTCATGCACTAAAAAAATATTAAAAATGAGTCCCACGGTACTATTTACACATTTAAAAACCATTTTGCTACAGTATTTTCAGTTTTCAGTTTTCAGTTTCAGCAACAATAAGTTCAATCCAAACAGACCTTTTTCGACCCAAACCTAACCCAACCCGCTATAAAAAATAAATTTGTAACCCAACCCAACCCAACCTACCAAGCCTTAAAAACCAACCTAACTCGGCGAGTCGGGTTAGGTAGGGTCGGGTTTGGCGAGTCAGTAGATTTTCTGCACACCCCTACTGATTTATATAAAAAGTATTGTTGTAATTTTACTGAACAATAACAAGTTTTTAGTAATCTCAATTTGCATAAATTAAAAAAAAAAAAAAAAAATTAGCACAAGCATAACAAAAATTTAAGCACTAACACAAGACTTATTAATAAGACCCACCCACAAAAAAAAAAACACACACACACACACACACACACACACACACAAAACAAATCCTATCTATAACAAAAAAAAAAAAACTTGAAGGCCCAAACTTAACGCCCAGTCCAGGGAGGGTCCAGGCAGCCATAATGATAAACTGATAAGTGATAAACAAAAGCAGCCAGGGAGGGCCCAAATAAACAAAGTTATCTTAAGTTCTTAACAAATAAAATGGAGTGCCCTGTGCCTGTGCCCAAATATTTATAATTTTATACCTGATTCCTGAGGTGAGGTGAGCAGTTGAGACTTGAGAGAGGCGGAGAGCAGAGACTAGAGAGAAAGGTAAAATTTTTAGGATTTTGAGTGGATTTATTTGTTTTGATTTGTGGTTAATCTCTTAGACCTATCTGGTTGATTTTTGGTTTGTTTTTTGGTCAATGATTTTGTTTAGAACCAATGTTTAATAGGATTTACCAAAATTTTTGTTTTTTTGGTTAAAAGGATGTGCCAGATTATTTTTGTAATTCATTTGAAACTAATTCATTTACTACCCGGTTCTTTTCTAAAATTTTGGGGCCTTAGGCAATTGCCTAACTCGCCTAAGGGAAGGACCGGCCCTGCACCCTTGTCAAAGCAAGGTGGAGGATTAGTTCTCATGGGTTCCAGACCTTCTAGGTGCATATGTAATTACAACAAAATATATATATATAAATTGTTTGGGTTTCTTACATGCATTTGGATGTAGCTTTTTGCTAATTGCTTATTTGCTGAAAATTTGTTAAAGTATAGTTGTAGCTATAAGCTAAAAAGCTAGACGAAAAAACTGATGGCAAACAGACTTAACATTCAAACGAAAACTGATGGCCGTGTTATTCTTAGAATGCTTTTTCGCATTTGGGAGCTTGAAAGGTTTCATGTGCTACCCCATCCTCCAGTGTTTTCATTTGAGTGTACTCACACTTTAAATGGGTTTTTTAGCTTCCCAATGCGTACTTGTAAAAGGATATTTACCTCACAAGGAGCCTTATCTCCCCTTAATTGTGTCAAATTCGGTTACACATTGATTTCTCTATCCATTTTCTATATATCAAGGTTTTCTATCTAAAGGCATCTCCATTGGAATTGGTAGATCACTTTCATTGACAGGCGCTTAGGGCCTGTTTGGATTCAGTAGAGTTGGCCAAAAATTGGTGCAATTTCTAGCCAACTTTACTCTACTTCCCCTCTACTCGCCCTCCTTCCCCCTCAATCCAAATTGGCCATTGCGTTCTATCCAGAATACTTCTTCATTAATTGAACCACATAAGCAAAACATGGCCTACCCTACTCCTAACAATTTTGAAAATTAGTTGCTTGTCCTTTTCCTTGTGGGTACTTATTCCCAATTATTACGTAATAGTTGTACCTAATATCTGTGCCATCAAGATTTAATAAGTAGTTTGGTTCTTCGAGAGGCGATATTGTAGCACCTTATATCGATTCCATCAAGGTTAAATAAGTTGTTTGATTCTACCAAGAGCCTTGTAGCTTAAATGACACTTCCTAGTGTTTCCAACGAAGACATCTAGGGTTCAAATCCCTCCTCCCCCAACTATAGAATTATTCCCAAATAAAAAAAAAAAAAGTTGTTTGGTTCTCCGAGAGGAGGTATTGCCTCTATGATTGTACCTTTTATTTGTGCCATCAAGTTTAAATAAGTAGTTTGGTTCTCTCAGTTCTCAGAGGAGGTATTGCCTCTGTGGTTGTACCTTATATCTGTGCCATCTAGTTTAAATAAGTAGTTTGGTTTTCTGAGAGGAGGTATTGCCTCTGTGGTTGTACCTTATATCTATGCCATCAAGGTTAAATAAGTAGTTTGGTTCTCCGACAGGAAGTATTCCCTTGTACCTTATATCTGTCCCATCAAGGTTCAATAAGTGGTTTTTAGTATTGCTGAGTCCATAAAGATCATTATTCACAAGGTGATGATGGTCAATAATGCTAGATAGGAGTCAAAGAAAAACCAAATTTCTCGTGATCCTTGAATTGTGTGTTTCTAAAATTACTTTGTTTCACATGTCCTCATTTTAAGTTGGCTTCACTACTGTTTTAGGGTCAATAGATGAGTATATAAGAACTAAGAAGAGTCAAATCCCTCTGCCACAGCCTGCAGAAACCTGAAAAATTTTGGATTGATAAGATGGCTTTTGAACCAGTATTATAATTGCTGTTAGCGCTTGCTAGACAAGTATGCTTATGCTCTCTAAGTGTGGATTGCTAGACAATAATGCTACCTACCAGATAAAAGTTTTGGATTGATAAGATGGTTATTGAACCAGTGTGTGCCCTGCTTTCTTCTTTGTAAGTTAGAAAAGTGAAATTATTCCAGTACTTGTCCTAGAATGGCCCTTGGGAATAGGCTCATGCTAGATCACATTGTCAGAATGTGGTTGGCTACTTATAAAGGCAAGAAGTTTTATCTTTACACAGGAGGGGGAAATGTGATAGGACTTGGGAGGCTGTTGTGTACATTCTAAAGGTTGAAAGTGTCAATGCCTGGTGAATATTATGAGGCAAAGGTGCAAATGAATTTGATGTGAACAGAAGAGCATAAGAAATTCCAAGCTTTTGACTATCTGAAGCACAGTTTTCTATGGTTTTGAAGGAAATTGTAGGATTTCATTGCCACCCCCAACATTGGGGCAAACTTAGCTTTACAACTGTGATAAGATTCATCCTTGAAAAAGATGGACAAGCATTTTGCATAATTGCTTTGCCTTAGGGCCTATTTGCAAGTGACTCACTATGTTTTTCTTCAACAATAGACAAATTTATGCGTACATGATTTCATTTGTTCAAGACACACTGTGTCTAACTTCAAGTTCAGGTCAATTTTTTAACCGTAGTTGAAGATATACTTCTTTTTCTTAAGCAACATTTTCCCCCCTGTTATTGGCATTCTCCACAGTGGATTCAGCTCTGTTGGAAATTGGGGCTAACTCCACATTGTGGATTTAGCCAAACCTTGATCATTCATTTAAAATAGACAGTTGAAAATGTGACATATAAGAAAAATGCTACTATTATTTATGTGGCCATCAAAACACTACCATCTGTCAAGCTAATGGGCATTTAGTGCCATTTCCTCATCATCATGATGTAAGCTATTGTCTTTGTCAGTGTGGTCTATAGCTTCAGAGAGTGAACAGGGGGAACTCTTGAAGACTAATTATGCATCTTATTTTGGAGAAGAGTTTGAGATCTTCACGTATGGCAACACACTGGTGGCCACAGAAGTTGTTTGTGTTTTGCTTATGTGTCATATTTTCAACCATCTATTTCAAACTAACATTCAATATTTGGCTAACTACACAATGTCATATTAGCCCCTGGCAGCAGAGCTGAATCCCTCCACATCAAACATTGAAGGCTTCTTTTGGCAAAAGCATGGTTGACACTAAATATTCTATTCATTCTATCTTTATTTTCTTGTAATATATGTCTCTACATTCAAGCTGTTACTCATTTGATCCCTGATTACCAACAAGAAAACCTGCTTTAAAATTTGAAATTATATAACATCTATATGTGGTGCACCCTACGTTTACCTAAACTCACTCACTTTTTCCTAATTTTGTAATGGTGACTACATTTTGTGCTTAACATACATTTTATGAAGAAGACTTAATTTATATTGCATTTTAATCTCCCTTTGTATGAGCATGGGTGTTGAAAATCTTAATTGCTACTACTATTATGCAGCTTGCAGAAAAAAGCCATGTTGGAAAATGAGGCAAACCCAACTCTCAGCAAGTCAACTGGCTTGCCTCGGAAGCGTTTCTACAGAGCAAGAGCGCACAGCAACCCATTAAGTGATTCTCACTTCCCAGTACCAACCTCCCCTTGTCATGTCGACTTCTCACTTCATTACCCTCACTTTTGTTCCTCATCTGATCAAATTGATAGTTCCAAAAAGATACAGTTTGCAGATATTGGTTGTGGTTTTGGAGGACTGCTAATTAGTCTCTCAACTCTTTTCCCTGATACCCTAATGATTGGAATGGAACTTAGGGATAAGGTGACAGAGTATGTCAAGGAGCGAATTTTAGCATTAAGGGTGGCAAATCCAGGTCAATACCAAAATATTTCAGTGGTTAGGACAAATTCCATGAAATACATTCCAAATTACTTTGAGAAAGGACAGCTTTCAAAGATGTTCTTCCTGTTTCCGGATCCTCACTTCAAAGAGAAAAATCATCGTCGTCGGGTGATCAGTACACACTTGCTAGACGAGTACGCTTATGCTCTTGGGGTTGGTGGGATTATATATACAATTACAGATGTGGAAGAACTTGGAGACTGGATGAAGGCTTGTTTAGAGAGTCACCCCATGTTTGAAGCCCTCACAGAGGAAGAGCTTGAAGCAGATCCAGTTGTAAAGCTCTTGAGTTCTGCAACAGAGGAAAGCCAGAAGGTTGCCAGGAATGGTGGACAGACTTTCCAAGCAGTTTACAGACGCGTTATGCTAGCCACATGATACATAGGCTGCTCAATTTAGTTGATTTAGCGGATGATCGGCTTGGTAGTGTAGCAGATTCATATATTGTTGAGCTTTTTTAGTCGACGTGAGGATTGACTATAATTTTGAATAGATTAGAATCGCGGGGAAAAAAAAATTGTAGTTGATTTTGATTAATTTGTTAAGGTTACATTTGGACTAAGGTTTGGTAAGTTGTTATTGTTTATCATTTGGTTTTTGAAAGATGTGCTTTTCCATTTTTTGTGTTATTGAAAATACTCCAAACAGTTAGAGGGTGTATTTAATTGACTCGTTCTAATTGTTGTAACGTATGAGTTATGACGTTAAATCGTTGGACAATGGTGTAAAGTCCAATGCGTTGAAGAAAAACTAGAATATTTGGGTTTTTCTTTTTTTATTTTGGTAAATAAGGATGCATTAAAAGTCTGAAAGATCAGTACAAAAAATTAGATGCAAAATCTTGATTAGCCGTGTGTAATTTTGTAAATAAGTTCATAAAATTAGTTGCAAAATCCTGATTAGCAATTTATAGGTCTGTAAATGAGTTTATAAGATATAAAATTATTATTTACAATCAATTGATAATATAAGTAATTAATTTTGTAGTAAAAATTATATTTTTTTGGGGTAAATTACATATTAAAACATATTATTTAGGGTAAAACATCATTTTCGTCCCTAAACTATCACAAAAGTTCGTTTTTCGTCCCTAAACTTTCAAAAGTTCTATTTTCGCCCCTAAACTTTTCCAAACGTATGGATTTTCGTCCCTCCGTCTGACGGAGTGCTGACGTGGCTTTGATAGAGTGCTGATGTGGGAGGGACGAAAATCAATACGTTTGGAAAAGTTTAGGGACGAAAATAGAACTTTTGAAAGTTTAGGGACGAAAATCAATACGTTTAGAAAAGTTTAGGGACGAAAAACGAACTTTTGAAAGTTTAGGGACGAAAAACGAACTTTTATGATAGTTTAGAGACGAAAATGATATTTTACCTTATTATTTATGGGATGTAACATATTAACTTATGCGAAAATACTATTTTGGTCCCTACATTTTGAGGTTACAATCAATTTGGTCCCTATATTTTGGCAATAGTCAATTTGATTTTATTATTTTTAACTTGCAATCAATTTGGTCCTTACAGTTAACTTATTAACGAAAAATACCTATGTGACAAACGATTTGCATTGTTGACATGATTAATGTTAAAATATTAAATGAAGTGTTGATATGTCAAAATTTTAGTGGCTACATCAGTATTTAGATGGCAAAAAACCACGTCAGTTAAAAAAAAAAAAAAAACTTTTCTCTACCAAAATTTTTCCTTTCCTTATTTTATTTTTCCTTTTAATTTTCTTACAATTTCTTTAATCAATTAGAATTTCATTTTAAAACTCATTCACTGTTCTTCTTTCCCAAATCCATCTTCAGCAGTTTAACCAAATCAAAAACAATTTTCAAACCATTCAAAATTTTAAACGGCATCAAGGGATCAAAGTGAGCCCGAAAATTAAAAGCGACAATCTTGCTTGTCTATTCAAAACCATTCCTAGACCCGTTGCTATCTCTATGAAGGCATTAGATCTAGTTGTTTTTCTTTGTTGTTTGTGGTTTTTGTTTCTTAGATCGTACAGTCAATCCTATAGATCTAGAGGATTCAAATTCGTCACTTTTAACAACAAGAAGTTGATGGGACGGCAAAGTTTAAACGAAAATCTGACTTTGTGTTGACTTTAAGTTTAAACCCAACAAAGAGATTTGAAAACGTACAAGGCTGTCTTCTTCTTCAAGGGTTGATCATGAACTGATTTTTGTGAAAGTTGAGTTTGGATGATGGATTGGTTGGAAAAGAGAGAGGAGGGGAGGAAGGGAAATGACTGTTGACTGTCAATAATTGTGACTTTGTTGGGGAGTGAAGCTGGATCTCATGTTGGGAGTGTGAAGATATCAAAGGTGTACTCTTATTTGCTGCCAAATGAGGTGAAGATGATGCTGGAGGAGGTGCTTGAATATTCAAACAAGGGTATTAGAAAATTAAGCATGAGATAGAGAGTCATATTCTTGGGTTTCATTGTGATTGTTAAGTGTGAGACTTTTGTGGTGTAGAGATGACATTAAACTAAGAACAGTAAAATTCTAATTGATTAAAGGAATTGTAAAAAAAAATTAAAATAAAGAAAATAAATTCTTTGGTAAAGAAAAGAAATTTTTTTTAAAAAAAGTTGATGTGACTTTTTTTTTTTTTTTACATCTAAGCGCTGATGTGACAACTAAAATTTTGACATGTCAACATCTCATTTTATATTTTAACATAATCATGCTAACAATGCAAACCGTTAGCCACATAGACATTTTTCATTAGTAAATTAATAGTAAAAACTAAATTGACTGCAAGTTGAAAATAACAAGGAACAAATTGACTGCTGCCAAAATGTAAAGACCAAATTGACCATGACCTCAAAATGTAGGAACCAAAATCGTGTTTTTTTCCATTAACTTATTAAGTCTTATAATTTTAAAAGTAATAAATTAAATCTCACTCATTTAAGTGAAATTATATTGTGCTTGAAATTTAATATGAATTAAGAATTTAATTGGTTATTTTTTGAAATCTCATAGTTTAATTGGTTACTTTTAAAACCATTGACTTTTTAAATTTATTTATACCATATTCTAATTGAAGTGTACATGTGTGTAAAACTTTTTCCTAAAGACTAAACTCCAACTCTTACCCCCCACCTCACAAAAATTTTGTATTTGTGAAGTAACTATCACATCAAGAGTTTGCGGTGATAAAACTATATACTTTAATTAGTTACTTTTTTAAAAGTTAATTTCATTTATTACTTTGAAACTATAGGATATAATTTGTTATACCTTGATTCGAAGGATTAAGATGTAATTTTTCTATACATAAATTTTAACAACACAAAGTTGGAATCAAATTTCTATAAATTGTTAATTCAAATTGTAGGATCTATATTTGTGGCCCAAACCCCAGAGGTATGGAATATGAGCCCAACAAGTCCAATACAATAAATTTGTAGAGAGTGTGTGAAAGAACAGAGCTGTTTGTGAATTAAACAACGGTTAATCAAGGTTTACCAGATAGATAAGTGCAAGAATAGGTTTGAGACTTGTATAAATTGTTGTCTGAGGAGACCAACTTTTGTTTATATACTTCTTAGAGTTACAGTAAACTTTCTTCTCTCCCATTTTTTTATATCTTTCGATCCCCCTCTTATGGGAGGTCTTTTACATTATATAGTCTCCTTTCAAAACATCTTGATCGTACACTTGTTAGTCATCTAAGCCTTCACTCGAGTATATGTCTCATCAGACATCTTCTTTGGCTCTCTGTGAATGGTGGCGGTTGAGACTGCACTGTTTAGGGCTCTTCTCCACATTAATACGGCCAGAAAAGTTGCTGCAGCGCATTTAATGTGGTGGTAGCAGTTTTTTCTTTAAATATTTCTCTGTTCTTATCATCTTTATACGTTTATGAGGCTCATTCTTATTGCTGGAATTTCCTAGAAGATTGCCCAAGCCCCCCCAGGTATCTGCTTGACCAGTATTCTTCATATCCGAGAAGGATGTACTCCTTGGACTATACTCTTCCATCACTTCCTTGCACGGTTCTCCAGCCCGGGGCCTTTCCCAAACATTTTCTCCTCCTCGGACATACCCATATCTTCAAATAGGGCCCAAGGCCCAATATATAAATTTGAGTTTTTATCCTCACACAAATAATATAACTTTATTTATAATTTAATTATAAATTATTAGAATAGATTTGTAAAAGGGTGGAAATTGTTAGAGCAACCACATCAAGTCTTGTATAGTCTTCTAAAATAGAAAAAGGTACCCATTTTACACATTTTGATCAAAAAAACACCCATATTAGTGGGTATAAAAATGTGCAAATATTTCCATGAGCTACAGTAACCATGTATATTTACATGGTTACTATAACTCGTCTATCTATTAATTTATTATTTGTTTCTCTCTCCTCACCTCACTCTCTCCTTTTTAGCTTCTACTCTCACCTCTCTCTCCAGTCCCTCAGTTCCTCAGTCCAACCTCCTCAATTCCTTGAGAGCGAAGCCTTCCTTAGGCTCCATCTCCATCAGAGGGGGCGAAATCAAACCGTCCGATCTAGGAAGAGGTGTCGTTGTTGTTGTGATTGTTGTTGTGGAAGATCGATGAATCGGTGGCCGAGTCCTTGAGTGGGTCAGAGTTGGCGATATGGTAAATGGAGAACATGGCATCCTCTTTGTCGACGTCGACTTCGGCTTGAATAGGTCTGATCAACCTTCGCTCTGATTAACCTTGGGTTTCGACTTGAATGGCTCTGGGTTTCAGCTTGATCTGGGCTCCGATTAACCATGAGAATGAGAAACAAAAAAATCACAAAGCTTGGGTCTAAGATATCTGGGTTTTAGCTTGATGGTGGCTGGGTGATGATGACGGTGGTTGGGTCTGAGAGAGAGAGAGAGAGAGAGAGAGAGAGAGAGAGAGAGAGAGAGAGCATGAGTGAGAAAATAATAAAAAATGTAAAAGAATGAATATTTTATTGAATAAATGTGTAGAATAGATCAATTGATGCAAGTGTTTTGTAAAAGTTGATGTGTAAAATAAAATAAAATAAAAAAGTAGGTTTTTTCTTGCAAAATAGACAAAAAATTTGGACAAACTGATGTGGTTACTCTTAGTTATGGTTTTACTATATATGGTGGAAATAAATAAATTAATCAAGTAATTTTTTAAAAAAATTGAACTTGTTATATAAAAATTAAGGAAATTGCTAATGATACAAACTATTTTACAAACCGTTGATGTGGTAGATGGTTATTAATAAGTAAAAAGATAATATTAGTAGTAGGCTTAAATAAGAACCAGTAAAAATTTATATCAACACATTTTAAAAATATTGTAAAATAGTTTATACCTATAGCATTGCTCATAAATTATGCTAAACTTAAACTACATGCAACCAAAGTACTGATGTGAAAAGTTAGCGAATATCTTAATTTAGGAATAATTTTTAGAAACTTTTTTTTATTAGAAAAGAAAAGAAAAAAAAGTAGTAACTAACTTTTTTTTAACCGCTTTTTACATTTTTAAGGGAGAGTGATATTAAAATTTTTCTTAATGTTCTGGTAACAAATGACAAAACTTTTTCCTCCAAAAAAGAGAGAGAAAAAAAAAACCCAACATCAAAATTTTTCTTAAAATAGTTCATTAATAAATCAAAAATCTAAATTTAATAAACAACTCTAAATTTTTTTTTTTAGAAGATGTGAGGCCCAAAGAAAGAAGGAAACCCACAAAATAACCGACCCGACTCGAACAAAAAGTGTTAAAATAACGCGAACGCGGTCTACTACACACACTACAGGAGCTGAAGAATCTCAACCAAAAAAAAAAAAAAAAAAATCAAAAATTACAGATATGGCGAGCAACGTTAGAGAAGCCCGAAGAAGGAAGATTATGGAAAGAGGATCCGACCGTTTAGCACTCATTACGGGTCAGATCCAATCCCTTCCTTCTCACGAAGAAATTACAACCGACTCAGACAACCCTTCATCCCAGCCGTTGATTTCCCACACCGCCGCCGGTACTCTCTCTCTCCCAATTTGAACCGCTGGGATTATTTTCCTTTGCATGAATGAATGTTTTAGATTCAGAAACATGAACTTGGGCTTTATGATAAATTTTCATTGCACAATATATGTCACGTGTAAAGATTCTTTATTATTATTATTTTTTGATGGGATTTATTGTTCTTGGTACTATAGTTGCTTTTTCGTTGATTTTATTCTATAATGGAATCAATCATGGAATGTTATTATTTCGTATATACAGTGAAATTGTAATGCTACTAATTGGAATTGTAGTTGTAATGTTGGAATTTTAACTGCGCAAATTGTAGCTCGATATGACAAGTTTTAGGTAGCTATATTAAAAATAAATTCTCTCACATTATTATCTTCATCAATTTCTCTTTTTTCAAGTGTGATTATCTTTTTTGAAAGTAGAATGCTAAAGGAGTCATGACATAATGTGATTATTAGTATTATGTGATCTGTTTTTGGGGGTTCGAGTTGTAGTCCAGCGATAATGGCATTCTTTGTTATGTCCCATGTCTCTATTCAAACCCACCTCTATCAAAAGTAATATATGGTCTGTTTTGCTGTATGTGTGCTTGATATGGTTTCAGGTCTTTTTTTTTTTTTTTTTTTTCATTTTGGCATGTCAAAAATGAAAATTTAATGATTCATGTGGAATTGGAGGTCTACATGTAGTGTTTGTGTGGGCTACTTCTGAAGGATTCTTTAGTTATGGTGGTTAGGGGTGGTTGTATGCGTATACTATTTTAGCATTCTAGTTAGGTTTTATGAATTCATACCCAAGTGAATGAGCCCTTGGAAACAAGGATCAAAGTATGCAAATACAGTGCATTAGTCTTTAAGGTTGTCTGGAGATTGAAACAGACTAAAGTTTTGGTGGCTAGAAGTAGTAGTAATGTAGGTATTCTTTTGGACATGGTCTCTAGTTACGAGTGATTGAGTTCATGGAAAGAGGAGTAATACTGTAATAGCACCCGAGTTTAGATCTGGTCTAAATTAAAATAATAAACAAAATGAATTTAAATGTCGTGGTTTTGCTTCCCTTTAAATTTTGTAGTTTCCTTTAGTAAATTATCTCAATGTTCCCTTTTGGAAACCTGAAGAGTAAACTCTATTGTCTCAGCTTCGCCTAACTTGATAGAAAAAAGAGCCATGTGACCCCTTTGGGGGATTTGCAGGGGATGGAGACAATGGACTCCTTGCTATGACTTGTTTATTATTGTGAAATTCTTTTATTCTGTGCAAATGGAATTTAAAAATTCATAGTATCACTTAATGCTCATGAGTCCTGATATTCTGCAGTTTCTCCTCATGGTGAGGATGAAGGATCTGGTTCATTCATGGAAAAAAATGATCCCATCACCAATGCCTGTCAGACTGAAGCTGATATTGGTGAAAGCAATCTAGCACCTCCCTTACGCAAATGTGAGATAAGCGTTGAAGCTTTAGGAACCCGTGCTTCAGAATTCAGTGGCAAAGCACAGTCACCTCTGGTCTCATCAATAGATCAAAATTCATCTGCTTCTACTTTGAACTCAGAACAACATTTAGAGCAGCGAAGACCACAGCATAGATTTTTCACTCCAAACCAAATAAGTTCTGCCATTGCATCATCAGAGCGTACCCGCTTCTTGTGTTCTGTAACTGTAGCCCTTTTAGTTGTGTTATCCTATCTAGGGTTTCCTTTACTAGGCAGCTACATCATAAAGAGTATGTTAAGCTTTAGGCCACTTTACCTACTTTTGCTAACCAATTTGACAATTGTGCTTGCACGACTTCTTGTTGATAAACAAACAGGTTTTGAAAGGGCAGCCAGAGATGAAAACGAAACCCCCTCACTTAACGGATATGGTTGGGCTGAACAAGTAGGTAATACTTTAGAGACAGGTCTGGTGATGCAGAAGGCTCTTGATGCCATTTTCATGGATTGCAGTGTCTATGCAATAATTGTCATTTGTGGACTCTCCCTCGCCTCTCTGTTTAGCTAATCAGCTGGTATATTTTTGTTTGTCTGTTTTCACTTATACCAATTCATGTCATTTTTCGAATAGATCCTCAATGAAATTGGCCAACTTTTTCTTGAACAATTTCTCTTCAGTGCACGAGTTTCACATGTACTTGCTTTTTTTATTCATGGTGTGTAGTGAATTGAATACACATTTTCAGAATGAAGGAATTGGTCTGCATTAAGCATAATATTTTCAGGACAGTAGAGCAAACATGGTAAATTTGAAGTTGGGTTAATGGAACCCATGCCAGAATGAAAAAGGGTTTTCTGCATGCAGGTTCTGCTTTTCATTAAGGGCATTAGCAATAATATATTAACGAAATCACTTTGTTTTTCTAACAACTTAATTTTACACGCATAAAATTACAATATCCTTAATAAACTTGTTTTTGGTAATGTTGCTTACAGTTTTTCCATTACCTGGGTTCATGATCAGCACAATTTTATTGTGACTAGTGTGAAGATGCTTTGCAGAACATACTTGCCAATGGGTGAGAGAATAGCAACCTAGCCCTTGGATTACGTAAGCTGATAGTAAAATCAACCATCAAATTTAGTGAAATGACTATTTTGATACATCATATATACTCCCACATAATTTTCATCTGGTTGGTATTTGAAAAGTCGTGCTTATTGTAGTCATTACTACATATGGTGCATTAGGTTTCGCGTATGTTTAAAATGGTCAGAACCAAACTTCATCCTAAAAGGGGCCCCAAAGGCAAAGAAACTGTGTAGGCTTCTGTATTTCGGAGAATTTTAATAACCAACTGCATTTGGTTCTGTCAATTGAACTGTGACTTGGTTTCATTCAACAGACAACAATCCCTTAAACCACCCTGTTAGTTAACTATACTTGGTTGCAGTTAAGTGGCTAGTTCACCAAGTGAATGCGATTTTTTGGTTTCATTCAACAATCCCTTGAACTTCCATGGTTGCAGTTAACTGGCTAGTTTACCAGGTGATCAATTTGATAAAATTGGATTGGTTATACATAACTATGATAAGCCCATGAAATTAAAAGCTCATATTATTCTGTATATGGCGCTATAGCCTCTATTTATTATTTTGTATTATAGTTGCATGCAATTATCCCTCTCATATATTGAAGATGAATCCACCTCCTCATTGACAAACAAAAACTGTAGACATCTTGGTGAAGGTACAACACATGAATTACACCATTAGTGAAAGAGGAGGAGTTACAAATGAATACATGACATGCAAATCAATAAGTATAAAAGGATATCCATTAAATAGGATATCTCTTTATTTGTTTATTAAAAAGTAGTTTTGGAGCCTCTGGCAAAAATCCTTTCAAGTTCTTGTTTTTTTCAATTATGGGTAGAATAAGAGCATGGGTTAAGTAGAGGTTGAGGCATTCAAAAATGTGTAACTCTTCCAGTTTTGGTGTGGAAATAATTTTCAAGCAATTTTGACCTTTCTCTTCTCTGCATTTTTCACTTAAAAAAACCAGCTCTAATGTAATGCAAATAAGTTCTTGCATAAGAGAGAAGTCAAAATGAGTAGTAAAAGTGCAAATTGTGCTACAATTTCTGACTAGTACCCCATCTTGATCTTAACACTTAACTAATATCCTCATATGCAACTTCTATCATATCATCAGTACTGTCATGCTGCAAAGCTAGCAGCTCTAGCATACAAAAGATATCTTTCGAAAATGGTTTTGAATCGTCACCTGATGCAAATTCTTGAACCGCATTGTTAACTTCGATCGAGCTGCATCCTGGTGTTTTCTTCATGCTCTTGCTTCTTATGAGTTTCCTCATCCTTGACACACCATCCCACTTCCCAAGATCTGCATAAATATTGGAAAGCAACACATAGTTCCCTGTGTCATCTGGTTCAAACTCCAGAAGGTGCTCCATAGCAATAATAGCAATCTCAATATTGCAATGAGTCCTGCAGGAACTTAACAAAGAGCCCCATATCTTTGAATCTGGCTTCATTTGCATCTTCTTTATTGTGTCAAGAGCCTGATCAAGGCGCCCAGAGCGTCCAAGAAGATCAACTAAACAACCATAATGCTCAATTTCTGGCTCTATATGATAGAATTTTCTCATGGAATCAAAATATTTTAATCCCTCATCCCACAAACCAGCATGGGTGCAGGCCGATAAAATACCAAGAAAAGTAATACCATTTGGTTGAACCTTTGTTCTCTGCATATCTTGAAAGAGTTCAATTGCTTCGCGGGCTTTCCCATGATTTGCTAGACCTCCAATCATGGTACTCCAAGATATCACATCCCTCTCAACCATTTTACTAAACAATTGCCATGCTTGGTCAATGCAACCACATTTGGCATACATTTCAATCAATGCATTACAGATATTAGTCTTACGTGACAACCTTTTTTTATCTGCATAAATGTGAATCCATTTCCCAACCTCAAGGGCTCCAAGCTGCGCACATGCTGGCAAAACAGACACAATACTAATCTCATCAGGTTCAATACCAACCAGTTGCATTCGGCGAAAAACATCCAATGCATCCACATAGCACCCGATTCGCCAATACCCTGCAATCATTGTTGTCCAAGAGACAATAGTCTTGTTTGGCATATCCTCAAACATTGCTCTAGCCCTTCTCATCTGCCCCAACCTGACATGCCCAGAGAGCAGACTATTCCAAGAAATTGCATCTCTTTCGGTCATTTCGTCAAACACTTTATGTGCATCTATAAAATTATCACACTTGGTATACATATCTATTAGTGCATTCTCTATGATTAAAAGTGACTTTGGCCCAAACTTACACACCTGGGCATGAACCTGCTGACCCAGAAAATGACAGGGAAGCCCCGCACAGCACTTAATCACAAATGGGAATGTGAATCTATCAGGCAAAATGGGATTTTCAGCTTGTGGGTTTGTTAGCATTTGCTTGTACTGGGTGATTGCTATAGTATATCTATTATTATGCGTATAAGCTCTGATCATTGCATTGTACAAAAACCCATTTGGCTCAACCACTTGCTTGAAGAGCAAACTCGCATACTCTATATCCGCACAGTTGTCGCAGACATCCACCATTTTTGTCACCAAGAAATTGCTCTGTAAAAGTGCGAACTTCAAAATGTGGGCATGGATTTTCTTCAATTCCGCCATGTTTACGCAGTTTCGCAACATGGGCACGAAAAGATCTTCCATTTCTCTAATAGCAAAGACGCTGGATCTCTTTGCCATGAACTAATTTTGTTAAAGATATTTGAATAAGCAACTCAGTTGGAAAAATAATGTGTGAGCGACAGAGAATTGCAGGGGTACTGAGGAAGTGTTCGAAGAATTTGTTATTTGATCAAGGATTGCAAACTCATGGGTGTGTAGTGAAAATGGGATTTGAGCTTGATTTGATGTTAAACAATGATCTTATAGATATGTATGGAAAATGTGGTAGAATGGACCTTGCTTGTGCTGTGTTTGATGGAATGCTTGAAAGAAACGTGGTTTCTTGGACATCTCTAATGTGTGGCTACTTACAAAATGGTAACGCCATCAAGTCATTATTGCTTTTCCGCCAAATGGGATCTTCTGAAATTAAGCCGAATGAGTTCACACTTTCGACTAATCTTAAAGCATCTGGGATTTTGGGCATTATTAAGAATGGAATGCAGATTCATGGTGTTTGTGCTAAAACTGGGTTTGAATGGGTGCCAGCGGTGGCCAATTCTATTATTGACATGTATTCAAAATGCGGAAGAATCAGTGAGGCGGCACGATTGTTTAACATTATGCCAGTTAGGGATCTTATCAGTTGGAATGCGATGATAGCTGGATACGCGCTTGAAGGAATTGGTGACAGAGCTCTACTTTTGTTTCGGAAAATGCAAGAACAGGGGGAAGTCCCCGATGAATTCACGTATACCAGCACGTTAAAGGCTTGCAGTGGTCTTGGAGCCATGAGGGAAGGGAGCCAAATGCATGCTTCATTGATCACAAGAGGATTTCCATGCTCAATTCAAACAACTATTGCAGGTGCTCTTGTTGATATGTATGCCAAGTGCAGGAACTTGTTCAAAGCTCACAGAGTATTTGATCAAATTGAACTGAAGAATGTGATATCTTGGAGTGCACTAATTCTTGGTTATGCTCAACAAGGCAATTTACCAGAGGCAATGGACTTGTTTAGGCAGCTCAGGGAAAACCAACATCAAGTAGATGGATTTATTCTCTCGGGCCTGATGGGTGTGTTTGCTGATTTTGCCCTTGTAGAGCAAGGCAAGCAAATGCATGCTTACAACATCAAAGTCCCATCTGGTTTAGACATATTAGTGGCCAATTCAATGGTGGACATGTATCTCAAATGTGGGCTAACAGATGAGGCAGAAAGACTTTTCAGTGAAATGCCGGTGAGAAACGTGATTTCTTGGACAGTTATGATCACTGGCTATGGAAAGCATGGTCTGGGAAAAGAAGCAATTCGTCTTTTCAACAAAATGCAGTTGGATAATATTGAGCCTGATGATGTGACTTATTTGGCTGTGCTCTCAGCCTGCAGCCATTCTGGACTCATTGATGAATGTCAAGAATACTTCTCAAGATTGTGTAGTGACCGGCGGATTAAACCAAGAGTAGAGCACTATGCTTGTATGGTTGATCTCCTTGGCCGAGCTGGGCGCCTAAAAGAAGCTAAGAATCTTATTGAGAGCATGCCACTAAAACCAAATGTAGGTATATGGCAGACACTTATTAGTGCTTGTAGAGTGCATGGAGACCTGGATATGGGGAGGGAAGTAGGAGACATACTTCTGAGAATGGATGGCAACAATCCAGTCAATTATGTGATGATCTCAAATATTTTTGCTGATGCAGGCTATTGGAAAGAGTGTGAGAAAATAAGGGAAACAGTGAGGATAAAGGGGTTAAAGAAGGAGGCAGCACTCAGTTGGTAGAGATTGACAAGGAGGTTCACTTTTTCTACAATGGAGAGGACACACACCACCCACTTACAGAGAAAATACATGAAGTCTTGAAGGAAATGGAGAAGAAGATTAAAGAAGAGGTGGGTTGTGTTCATGGGGTGTGGTTTGCACCGCATGATGTGGAAGAAGAGTCAAAGGAGGAGAGCTTGAGACTTCATAGTGAGAAGTTGGCATTGGTTTGTGGTGGGTTGGGAAATGAAGAAAGGAGGGTGATTAGGATTTTCAAGAACTTGAGAGTTTGTGGGGATTGTCATACATTCATTTAAAGTTTGACAAAGTTTTGAAGGTGGTATTCATTGGGAGAGATGCAAATAGGTTTCACAAGTTTGAGGATGGTTTGTGCTCCCTCATGACACAGTTTACTCACCTTGAATTGTATTTTATCATAGTCTAGTTCTCTTGTTCTTAACATGACTTCTTTAAACCCGGCAAAAGTGAGAGTTTTGACTTTTTGTGCATTGAGTATGATCTATTTTTTAATAAAGACAGTCATTTTATTAGAGAATCTAGGTAGTGAGCCAAATTAGTTATGGTTAATATTTTTCTGCTTATGTTTATACATTAACAGTGGTGCTGAGATGGTCATTTGCTGATTACTATCTTACCAGGTGGGATACTAGTATCTTTTGTGGTGTTACCAGAAGACGATATCTATATACTATATAGTAATTGCACACTGTGTAATTCAATTCAATCAGTGGCAAACTTGTAATTAAAGCAAATGTGGCTTCAAATTTATTTTTTATTTTTTGGGTAAAACTAAGATATAGTCCTCATAAATAAGGGAGAAAAAAAAAATATAGTGTTTTACATCAAGTTACTCAACAAAGTGTTTGAATTTAATTGAGAAACAAGTTTTTGTTGGAATCAATTCAAATGAGAAATTTGTGAATGTTTAGAAACAACTTATTTAGTTTTTTGCTCAAAGTGTGTTAAAGTATACTTGTACTTTGAAAAATTTTGAAAATGTGAGAAAATGTGAGAAAAAGTAAAGTTTTAAAAAGTTGTACATAAAAACTAAAAACTTATGCCAAACAAGCTCTTAATTTACTTACTATAGGTAAGTTTTATTTATTTTTTAAAAAAAAAAAAACATTTAAGACAAATTTTAACTACAAAATTAGTTGTAACCTAAGACTACAATTCTATTCAATAAAATAAGCACTACTACGTATTTTAAAAATCTAATCGTTGAATTGCATGTTTTCTACACTCTTAATATACATGTTAAATTTTGTTTCAATTGAATATTATTTACTACATGATCTATAAGTTTATATTTTATGCATAATTTTAAACTACAAAAACTTAAAATTTAATGATAACATAGTTTTGACCTTTAATTTTTTTTGAAATTTTGCAAATATGGATGATATAAGAAAAAAATGTAATCTAATGATAAATTTATCTAAATTCACCTCCAATAAAAAGATATTAAGTAAGCTTATAGTCTAACACTACAACTAATTTTGTAACTAAACTTGACCAATTTTGATACTAAACTTTATCCAAACATTCCTATGATTATAGGATAAAGTCTCAGTCTTTTCAAGACTATTTTACTCTGCTCCTTGTAAAGTTTTATTTATTTTAAAAAAATATTTATATGATAAAATGGAGTCTCAATCTTTTCAAGACTATTTTATTCTACTCTTTGTTAGACACTACTCGCAAGTATTAGTTCAATTTTTTTGGGTTAAAACTTGAAAGAATGCAATTAATGATAATACCGTGATCTCAACCGGATTTAATTAGAACTCAATTTTAGTATTTCCAAAACGTGCTAATATTTCAAAATGGGTGCTATTTGGCTTGCCAGGATTAACTTTAAAATATATGTATGAAAACTAGGCTCTACAACCAAGGTTTCAATTTTTAAACCATTTTAAGATTTATTGAAAGAATATAATGAAAATAAATAAAAAATATAGATGATTGAAATGCAGTCAAATATAGATAAATTGATCAAGAGCCTTGTAGGTTAATGCTATAGTCAAATCCCCCTCTTCTATTATAGAAAACCAAAGATAGGATAAGTGTTTCTAAGTATAATATGTCTAAATACTAATAAAAAAAGTATAATATATCTAAATGTAATAAATTACGCAAACAAAACAAATGAACTACTTTTTCTTGTCGCCTAAGAAATATTGAACGAACGTGGATCATACACTCCTTGATAGGAAACTTTTGTAACTAACCTCTTTCCCGAATTGAGACTCCTTAATATGCCACTTTTTTAACTAACCTCTTCCCCAAAAGATTGGGTGATTTAGAATGAACTCTAACAGTATTATTCTTATAGACTCGTAGTGAAGCACTAATCAACAACTTATAAAAGCAAAAGATTAGATAGATAGGCATCCCTAATAAAGGTATGGATAGGATTTGCTTACGATCCATGACCAGTTGGGCACGTAAATGACTCCAAGCCATTTGCATTCAATGGTTATTTAATATCACCAAGATTGATTCTAACTAGGAAAAAGAAAATTATTTACAAAACCCAATCCACATTCAATCAAACAAAAGTGTACAAATACAAGCAAAGACTTCCGGGGCCAGATCAGCTATTAATCGTCCTCTCTTTTTGGGGGAAGATGGGGATCTGGCCACGTATCTATACTAGCATTGTACACTACAAATTATCTTTTATGATGCTGTTTTCTCAAGTTAGATTATTAAAGAAGGGATGATTCAAAGCCTGTCGAGCCGTGAGTCGTTCAGATGGCTCATACATTAATAAACCATTCAACAAATCGGTGAGAGAGAATCTTGAGGACTCTACATGTTGAGATACCAGATCCTGCATGAAGCAGCATAATTCGTCACCCCATAAAAATTTGCTTGATATCCCACAACACACCCCACTGGTTTCCCCCCACCCAAAAAAAAAACCGAGGAAAAGTAACCTTTAGACGATTGAGCTTGTTGACAGCTCTAATACTCTCCCTTGAAACAGCTCCTTCTGGCCAATTTAGTCGCAATCCTCGCCTGAAATATTTTTCAGCACCTTTGCTACATATGATCATAAAGCAAGCAAAACATGTGAATACATGATATAAAAATCTAAATTACATTATTCAACACACTGAAACAAAGTATTTCTCAGTCAGTGAAAGGGACCTTAGTGGGAATGCATTTATAAATCATCAAATAGGGCTTGTAGATACAAAATAGCATTGATACATAACTATTTCTCAATCAGTGCAGGGGACCTTCATGGATATGCGTTTATAAATCATCAAAAGGGCTTGTAGGTACAAAACATGTCAAATTGTACATGCAACATTCATCAAGGAGACAAGTGATATAAAATTTGACAACTTACTCAGCCCTTCGAATCATATGCTCCGGCAGAGGTCCAAACACCCTCTCCATCATTGCCAAATGCTCTAAATTCTCATGGGTCTGAAATAATGCTTCACCCTGACAAAAGTTCACATCTTAAGAATCTTTTACCACTGGTTACATACCCAAATCAAGCTTTCATAGAACTAAAAAAAATAAAATAAAACTCACCGAGCAGAGTTCAACAAGTATACAGCCAACGCTCCACAAATCACATGGATAACTCCATCCTAAACCTGAAAAAATGTGTATACAATGCCATCAGAGAGACACAGAAAAAGAATGAGAAATTGTTATTTTTTGTCATCAAGAGCAACTATGTTATTACAGAAAAGAAAGGATAGGAGCAAACTACACACAAAACATGCAGACCTTTTTTTGTTGTTGACAAGTAAATAAATTCATTACAAAATAAGAAAGCAATCCCAACAACAAAACATGCAGACCTAAATGAGAGAAATCAGACAATAACAATAACTTTTATCTCTATGAAACAAACACCACCCCACACCCCCCCCCCCAAAAAAAAAAAAAAAACTTTATTCTGTGGGTGAAGTCAACCATCTTACAGACTATTAAGTTATGGAATTACAATATATAGCGGTTTCATGCCCATAAACTGAAAGGAATTGTTGCATATTCCATTACGTAAAATATCGGTGCAGGTTGTTAATTTGCAGGGTTCTAATTGAACATTTTGAAAAACAAATTCTGATTCCATAGGACCCAAAATTCTATTTTCATGACTAAACTCCACTCTTGCAGCATATGCCATTACATTGTCATGTTTAACATTCTTACTAGAAATTCTCCTTTCAAATGTATATCTTTATGTAAGAGTGAGTTGCTTCAGTTAAAAATGATTTTAAAACTCTTCTCGACTAACAAATTGTTTTATGGTTAGAGTCGGAACAAATACACGTAAACCGAAAGGAACAGATTTTCACTTGCCAACACCATAACTATTTACCTAAAATAACCTCAGGGGCTCTGTAATGCCTTGTTGAAACAATGGAGCTATGATTCTGATTATCAAAAGCAGCACTACCAAAATCAATCAGCTTAATGGCACTAGACTTGGGCAAGCACCTGGATAGCATTTCATCTGAAGAAACCTTCTGTATCATTCCAAACATTTTTTTTTTTTTAAATATATCATTACTGAGTCTATACCCGTATATGAAATGGTATGATTTTTGAATCATAAAAGGCCAAATACCTTATAACCAGGGAGCCTTACATAGTCAGAAGACACAAGAAGTATATTTTCTGGCTTCAGGTCAGTGTGAATTAAGTGTAAATCATGCATATCTGCCGGATATGATAAAGCAAATAAACAAGTTAAAGAAAAAGAACACAATCATAACAAACTGTTCATCCCTGGACAAAAAAACAGGCCAAGATACAGATTTGAGTGATTGGTTAGGAATGATAAGAAAAAGAGAATAAGAGAGATAAGCCAAAGGCTATGAACTATCCACACACATGCTACAGATTCCAAAAGCTGTCGTCCAAATTCCCGAACAAGATCCACAGGGAATGGGCAGTATTTATTTCTCTTTAGAAAATCAAATAAGCTTGGTCCAAGCTTCTCAAACACCTGATAACACCATTAAAATGCATTCAAAGGAAGGTTCCGGTTTAGTTCCCAGTTGCATGGATAAAGTCCAAATGGAAAAATTGATACAGCAGTATTACGATTGATCAAAAATAGTCTATTCATTTGTAATAAAAATATAAATCATCCATTTAAACCATGAGAATGGAAACACAACAGGCTAAAGACAAGTCACAGATGCATATTAACAAAGCAACAACAGCAAGACTACATATTTAATAAATAAAATAGAGAATCATTGATCCAAGATAAATAGGAGAGTTAGTCTCATAGTGAGCAAGAAGTTGATCCATCACAAATCCAATCCAGGACAAATAACTATCACAGTATACAGTAAAAGAACAAGGATACGATAGAATATGAGCCAATAAAAACAGTAATAGGGACACTTACAATACATATGTGATTGCGGTAATCAAACCAGCTCCGAATTTGAACGCAACTGCAAAAAGATTAAGATGCATAAAAGTTAGATTATGTCACAAAATGAACTAGTAATTCTATAAGCTGAAAGTTAGAAGGCACATACTGGGAGTCGCCTTTATCATTCTTGGCAAGATGTTGAAGTACATCAACCTCAATCATCGCTGCATTGCGGTATTTGCGTATGCTTCGAACTACCTTGATTGCCACATACTCTCGTGTTTGACGGTCCCAACATTCCAAAACTCGACCAAATGTGCCTACAGCACTAGCAAGATGCTGAATGACGCAAGCAGAATGACAAAAAATACAAAATCTTGTAGACATCAGGGCACTTGACAGCTAACCTTCACCCATCTTGCTGAGTATCTTATCTGCCAAAGGAAAAAAATTCCAAGTTAATTATGCTACATAAATCAATTACTAAAAGAAAACACACACCAAATTCACTAACAAGTAAATTTACAACAAATTTCAAACAAAGGTGCAAGGGGAAAATCTTGCATAAAGAACAAAATTAGGGGAATACAGGGCAAAATATGCAAGCCATTGACGAAAGGCAGTTTTAGAAAATCTCAAATACATATAAGTAGCGTCCATCATGAAACAAATACTGGACAGTGACTTTTTTAACGTAGGGAACCTTTTTTCTCAAGAAGAGCCCTTTGACTCGCCTTTATCCATTAAAACCTACAGGCAAATGAACCCACCTACCAAATTATGAAACAAATGCTGGACAGTGTCTCTCTTTTTTATTTTTTTTGGATAACGTAGGGAATCTTTCTAAGGAAGAGCCCTTTTGACTCGCCTTTAGCCATTAAAACCTATGCGCAAACGAACCCACCTACCAAAACCTAGTTGCCAGATAAATAAGTTTTTACAAGCATTTAGACCCAATGAGAGCAAAAATTTGGATATGCCAATGATAAATTGAACCATGCAGCCAACACAGCATGCTCAAACCAATAGCTAATATTATCACTGACACCCATTTAAGATGTAAATTAGTTCAGATCAATTACTTAAACATATTAAAAAATCTCCCAATTCCAAATATTGTTTATAAAGATCGTTTACTTTTATAAATTACTCCCAAATTCACATGCAATCCAACAAAAAGAAATTATAAATAATAATAATAAAAAGAAAGGAAAACTGACATCTAGGAGTGAGATTCTCGCCGAGATTGAAGACGTAATGGCCTTCACGATCGTCGTCCCTTCTCGGCGGCGACGCTTGTCTTCTTCTACTTATCACTTCATTACTAGTACTACTCACCACCTCTGCCCGTTTCGCCTAAAATCAAATTCAAAACCACCACCTACTGTCAGATTATCAAAACCCTAACCCTAACCCTAATTTGGATTCATGATCGGAAAAAACAAAAAAAAACAAACGGACCGACCGACCTGTGGTTGAGCTGGTGTGATGTCCCACGCGGAGCGAGGTCTTTTCTTGGTTCGATTCTCCATCACTTGTGCAATTTCCAAGCCCACCATTCACAAACCCCAAATCAATGGTTTTCTCACCTTTCGCCGCCGCAATATGTATTTGCTTGCTGCTTCTTTCTATGTGTATATCTGCAACAAAACAGTCTTTCACAAAATCTGATGAGACTTGTATAGATTTATAGATAAAGCTTCAAAATCGGAGAATTTTAACAGGGATGGAGGGAATGGAGTTTTTTCGTTGGTTTCTGTGATTCGCGCTTCGTCGGGGATCGTGGTTCTCTTCAATGTGCATGAGCAGTGGTTTTGTATTGTGTTGTCTTGTTATATGGGCATCCACTTCTCCTTTGATGGATATCAGGCTTTTTCTGGATTGGGGGCCCATTTGTGGTCAACTTTTTTGTTTTTTTCGCACATGGTTCTCAGGTGCGTTCGGGGACAGATTGTCATTACTTTTTCTTTTACACTATACTTGGTTGCGCTTTGCTTTGGCCCAATCAAAAAGTTTTTCTTTTTTTTGGTTGAATTATAAATTATACCCTATTACAACCTCTAATTTTTAAGTAATTTCAATAGATTGCACGAAAAAAATTTTATAAATTTTATATTTTATTTTATTTAAAAAAAAAAAAAAAAAAACTCTAAAAAAAAAAAAAATCTTTTGAACCCTCTAAAGTAAAAATTTGACCGCTCTAATACTAAAAATTGATAATAAAAAAAAAGGATGAGAAGATCCTACAGTAAATTGAAAGATGCATAGCTATATGATAAGAGGAGAAAAACAAGAAAAGGAAGTAGAAGATAACATAAATTCACAAGCGGGGTAGAGGAAGCTTAAGTTTGAAATTTTATTCTTCATCGTGTACACCTAAAACTTTGAGAAGGACACTAAAGAGTGAGATTGCTTATGAGATTTGGGAAAAAAAATAGTAGTAATAAATGTGATATTTTGTAGGTAGGTGGTGGGAGTGCAGTTTAAGGGATTTTTTTTTTCTTAATAAGGAGTGGAGTTTACGACTTAAAGGAAGCTTCCTTGAAGTTTCATAACTTACAAAAATCCTACATGTTTTTTTTTTAAAGAAAATACCAGTTTTGATTTTTTTTTTAATAACCAATTTAATCCTTTTATATTATTATGAATTTTATTTAAAAAATTACGCCAAGTTCATTAATTTAATTTGCAAAAGATAGCTTAATAATAAAGATATAAGCAGTAATGTATATGTTTTGAGAAAGGTAAACAAATCTTCTTCTCTTTTTTTGATACAAGGCAAATAATAATGGGGTATGATACAGTAAGGAATGAAGACATATTATTTTTGATCTAATTGTTGAGTTGAATCCTTAATAGTCTAATGCTATAGACCCCCCCCCAAAAAAAATTCTTTTTAATAGTTAATGCTATGTTAAAAAACTTCAATAATTAGAAAAATTACAAAGACCAATAAGTTGTTAAAATTGACCCTCCTAAAATAATTTCTTGGAGCCACCATTGCTAAACCTAGTTAGACTTGGAGAACATGAGGCAACAAACAATCTCACCTATCTTCTTAAACCAAAGAAAATTGATGAAAATTAATTCAACAAAATATTTCACATATTAGAAAGGCATTGCTTGGGAATAAATTCAATATTTTCATTCTTTTGGGAGATTTCTCGATTTTTTGGATGATAACCCATATTTTTCCCAAAAATCTATCTTACTTAGGATAATTGAGAAACTCCTTCAAACCCCAAGATTTACTCAGTTCACGAGACTTTGCAATCTTAGCCCCAAGAAATGATGCCCTTTTTGGATGATTTGGACCATATCCCAGCCATATAAAAGCGCATAAACAACCACAACGATTGGTACTTGATCCTCTAGCTCAATTGTCAACCCATTGGCTAGGAACCCATCAAGAAACAATGTTGTCAATTGAGTTTGTTATCTAGGGCTTGTGAACTGGATTAAAGGACTTACTTACACGTTCATTTGATTTATTCATATCATGTAAAGAGTTTTTTTTTTTTTTTTTTTANATTATAAAAAAAAAAATCTTTTGAACCCTCTAAAGTAAAAATTTGACCGCTCTAATACTAAAAATTGATAAAAAAAAAAAAGGATGAGAAGATCCTACAGTAAATTGAAAGATGCATAGCTATATGATAAGAGGAGAAAAACAAGAAAAGGAAGTAGAAGATAACATAAATTCACAAGCGGGGTAGAGGAAGCTAAATATTATATATAATTTTTTTTTTTTTCATTTTCTTCAAGTTAGGGGGTTCATTTGAACCCCTTGCCTTCAATGTGGCACCGGCACTGAGGTTTAGGGCGTGACAGTTAAGGGATTCACACACAACACATCTAATAAGAATTATAAGAATTATATTTTATAAATCAACTAAAATTCACTCTAAGGATGATCTTAGTCAAATTATTTAGTAATAAAAATAATAGGATTAGTTTTGTAAAACTAGTTTTAATGATTTAATAGATTTTAGACAAGAAAAATCTAATGAATAATTATTAAGGAATTTCAAGTGTTTAACGTGCCTAAAGTTTATGTTGAATAAATAATTATACAAAATAAAATTTTTGCGAGATAGACAAAAACTACCATCGGCCACAAAACCCAAAAACCCACAACAAACCAACCACACATCAAAGCCCACTACCAGCAAAAAACCAACAACAAAACAAAACCAACCATAAAAAACCCACCACCACTACAAAACAACCACCCAAATTACAACCCATAGGTCACAGCCACCAAACCCATGCACCACTGAGAAGAAAAGAGGTATGGATGAGAGAGAGAAACAGAGGGATGAGAGGGAGGAAAGTGGGTCACATTGGAGAGAGAGAGAGAGAGGATGAAAATGAGAAAGAGATGCCTGAGGAAGAAGAGAAGAAATGGAGCGTTATAGAGACAAAAAGAGAGACTGGTTTGAGAAAAAAAAAAAGTAACGGAGGTTAACAATGTTAAGGATTAAATTCTCTTTAGGGGTCAAATTGATCACTTTTAAAATATCTTGGACTTGATTGTCATTAACTCAAACCTCAATCCTCAAGGGTGTTTATTAGAATTTGACCAAATAAATAGTAGAGGATATTACGTCTACAATATTTTTACAACATTTTTACAATAAATTACAGGTGGTTAGTTGTTATTGGTTCAAATTTAAAATTAACACTAAGATTACTTTTTTGTTCTAACAATAACAACTATTTACGTCTATAATATTTTTACAATATTTTTACAATAAATTACAGGTGGTTAGTTGTTATTGGTTCAAATTTAAAATTAACACTAAGATTACTTTTTTGTTTTAACAATAACAACTATTTATAACTTACCACTTATAATTTATTGTAAAAATATTATAGACGCATCATTTTCCTAGAGCGTAAGATCCACACCGCACATAGGCCAATCAATTCTTCTATAAGTGGAATCTCCCTCGTATTACGACATTGTAGCCTCATTCATGCACTCTCTCATACATGTCTATTTATTTATTTTATTTTTTTTTTTCCTGAATACGATGGGCACAGCCCAAATAGCCCACAGTTTTGATGTTTTTTTATTCCCAAATTTTCAACCTCCCTTCTAATCCCACTCATCCAAAGATTTTAATTTGATTCCCTATAAATGTCCACACCGTGTTAGCCACGCGACCCCCACAAGCTCGTATATATAAATAAACCACTTTCTCTGTGAACTGAGTTCCAAGTCAATCTCCGTATCTAATAAGTCTCCGCAGTGAAACAGAGAGAGAGAGACAAGAAAATGCAGTCTCTGCAAGCCAAGGCTTCGGAGTGGAGCGGTGTGAAGCAAGACGATGCGTTTGCTATTGATGACACCAATCTGTTCCAAAAACTAGGACTCAAGGGTTCAAAAGAATTTTTTTTAAAAAATATTATATATAATTTTTTTTTTTCATTTTCTTCAAGTTAGGGGGTTCATTTGAACCCCTTGCCTTCAATGTGGCACCGGCACTGAGGTTTAGGGCATGACAGATAAGGGATTCACACACAACACATCTAATAAGAATTATAAGAATTATATTTTATAAATCAACTAAAATTCACTCTAAGGATGATCTTAGTCAAATTATTTAGTAATAAAAATAATAGGATTAGTTTTGTAAAACTAGTTTTAATGATTTAATAGATTTTAGACAAGAAAAATCTAATGAATAATTATTAAGGAATTTCAAGTGTTTAACGTGCCTAAAGTTTATGTTGAATAAATAATTATACAAAATAAAATTTTTGCGAGATAGACAAAAACTACCATCGGCCACAAAACCCAAAAACCCACAACAAACCAACCACACATCAAAGCCCACTACCACCAAAAAAACCAACAACAAAACAAAACCAACCATAAAAAACCCACCACCACTACAAAACAACCACCCAAATTACAACCCATAGGCCACAGCCACCAAACCCATGCACCATTGAGAAGAAAAGAGGTATGGATGAGAGAGAGAAACAGAGGGATGAGAGGGAGGAAAGTGGGTCACGTTGGAGAGAGAGAGAGAGGATGAAAATGAGAAAGAGATGTCTGAGGAAGAAGAGAGGAAATGGAGCGTTATAGAGACAAAAAGAGAGACGGGTTTGAGAAAAAAAAAAGTAACGGAGGTTAACAATGTTAAGGATTAAATTCTCTTTAGGGGTCAAATTGATCACTTTTAAAATATCTTGGACTTGATTGTCATTAACCCAAACCTCAAACCTCAAGGGTGTTTATTAGAATTTGACCAAATAAATAGTAGAAAGATATTACGTCTACAATATTTTTATAATATTTTTACAATAAATTACAGGTGGTTAGTTGTTATTGGTTCAAATTTAAAATTAACACTAAAATTACTTTTTTACTCTAACAATAACAATCAGTTACAACTTACCACTTATAATTTATTGTAAAAATATTATAGACGCATCATTTTCCTAGAGAGTAAGATCCACACCGCACATAGGCCAATCAATTCTTCTATAGGTGGAATCTCCCTCGTATTACGACATTGTAACCTCATTCATGCACTCTCTCATACATGTCTATTTTTTTTTTTTTTTTTTTTTCCTGAATACGATGGGCACAGCCCAAATAGCCCACAGTTTTGATGTTTTTTTAGTTTCCCAAATTTTCAACCTCCCTTCTAATCCCACTCATCCAAAGATTTTAATTTGATTCCCTATAAATGTCCACACCGTGTTAGCCACGCGACCCCCACAAGCTCGTATATATAAATAAACCACTTTCTCTGTGAACTGAGTTCCAAGTCAATCTCCGTATCTAATAAGTCTCCGCAGTGAAACAGAGAGAGAGAGACAAGAAAATGCAGTCTCTGCAAGCCAAGGCTTCGGAGTGGAGCGGTGTGAAGCAAGACGATGCGTTTGCTATTGATGACACCAATCTGTTCCAAAAACTAGGACTCCAAACCTTCATTAACCTCTCCACCAATTTCTACACCAGGTTTGAATTTCTTTTTCTTTGTTAAAAAAACATTAGTAAAAGTCCGATCTTTCAATTAACAGAGGATATGACTTTGGTTAAAAAGAACACAAAAAAATTGAGACTAAGGTTTTTTT
>NW_027070185.1:72774-142357 GCF_002906115.3 Quercus suber
GGGGGGGGGGGGGGGGGGGGGGGGGGGCAGGGATTTGGCCCATGTATATTTGGATTTCCCGTTTTTGTCTTCAAGTTATAGTTAACGTTAGAAGCAATAATGAAGTTGTGTTAACTAGTTTGAAATGTGGGAAACATTTGCCTTGCAACTTTTAAGATGAACAATAAAAAGATGAATGAGAACTTCTATTTTTAATTCCAATGGGTTGACCTAGTGGTTTCTAAGGCCTCATGAGATCTATGAGGTCTTTGGTTCAAAATCTCTAGCCAATATCTTGGGGCTACCTCCATGGGATTCATTCTTGTAATTACCTTGTGTGTGTGTATGTGTGTGTGTGTGTGTGTGTGTGGGACATGGGGACCACAACCTGGGAGAATAGTTAGGTGCTCAAATAGTTTTGGAAACCCTTGTTATTAGGAAAATAAAAACACATTTATTTTTATCCCCAGAGACATCTGGAGAAATTTGTTCACCTTATGTCTAGCTGAATGCATATTAGCAAATATCATGTTGCCTTTCTTACCCTTATTTCATACTTTCACATGTCTCTATGTTTAATTTGTTTCCCATTACATTCATATGTGAAGGTAATTACATTAAGAAGATAGTATCCAGTATTCCAAAACTTGGTTGCTATTTTCTATTGGAGATGCAGGAAACTCTGTTCTCATGTCTGTACCATTTGGTCAGAAGATCTTCCTTTAAGTATTTTCAACCTTTTGAAATAGCATTTGCTGAATTCACTTGCTTTATTGTGGAGGATATATGTGCACATAGTGCTGTTTATAGTGTTAAAATTAGGTCGGGATGGCATTCATTTCAAAATGTTTCCTCAAATAAATAGTAGAAAGGATTTTAGGTTGTTGTAAAGTTCAAATATCTGATGGCTCCTTTGTCCTTTGGTGTTGGGAATGTAATAAAAAATAAGGATGCATTCTGTCTCTTCAACTTTGGGTATGCTATCAATTTGGTGTTGTCAATGTAATCTCTTCTGTCAATATCTGTTAAGAATAGGCATGTTAAGCGTCTTGTGCAGCCCCTGCACATGACCATGAAACAATTTCATTTTCGTAGTTTTTTTTTTTTATTAATTTTGAGGAGAAGTAGCATATGAGGTGCATGTAAAATGACAATTTCACATAAGCAATTGAAAAAAAAAAAAAAAACTTATTTTTTTTGTCATAGAAAAATAAATTAGAACTCTTTCTCTCTCCTCATGACAACCGCCATTATCATAGCCCTCCACCCAATCCATCTTTTTAGGTGCAATGATCCATTCAGTTTTGGTTTGGTTTGTTGAATCTTTAGATTCAAGGAGGGATTGGCATTTAATCTCTTATTCACCAGCATTTCAGAATGTGTTGTAGAAGTTGCAGAAGTAAGAGCAAAGTTTGATTTTACAGAATAAAGAGAGAATATAAATGACCCTAGGATTAGTGGGAGGGGTGGAAGGTGATGGTTGAAATGGTGACTGCACTTCTCCCACAAACTCAGATTTTCCATCGAATCCTGTAAGACCATTCTCCACCTCCAGGTCCTCCACCAACTAGGTAAATAGACACCCTCAAATGCCTAGAACAAGATCACTTCCTCATCAGCCTCTTCAGCTTTCTTTCCAATTGCTTCTCATATCCACCAATACAATCAATCTTGTTTTTAAATTAAACACCACTTTATTTAAATTTCTCATTAGAGAACACTCCAAAATGTCCCATGGCTCCACAGAGCCTGTATATGAGGTCTGGGGGTTAGTGGGATGTTTTTGAGGACAATTTTGATTGACTTTTGTGCAAGATGTGGATAAGGTGAAATGTTTGAGAAAAATTAAAAAATGTGAGAATCTTGGAGGAAGGGGTGAGAAAGAGAGAATATTTATTAAGTGATTTGTAATTAAATTGATACTTATAAAAAAAAAATAATTGGTAATAAATTACTCATGCATTCTAGAATTTTGTATTATTTTGTATAGGGCGTGTCAACATACCTATACCCAATTTAGAATCATTGTCCCCATGTCCTAAGCTTTGAATATTAGATGAGTTAGACACCTTGACATACAACTGCACCTGACAACTCATACCCAAGTTGATGTAACATAGGTTTTTGCTTGCATTGTATGTGCAAAGTTCTTAATTGACTTAGCTAGTTATCTTCTTTAGTTCAATCATGTGAGTTGAGAATGAATTTTTCTAGCCATTAGTATGTTTTGTATCTATTCAAATGGTCTTTGCCTTTTCTTCCTAATGATATCCAAGAGTTTGGGATAGAGACTTATCTATTGGTTTCATCCTTCTAAAAGTTATTGATTTTTAGATTTGAATTCTTTGTACTAGTTTAATGTTTGGATTTAAACGTTTGGCAGGTCATCCTGCTCTGATTGCACGCCACCGACCATTCCCTGTCACGCATCGAGCTGCAGAGAGGTGGTTACATCACATGCAACAAGCATTGGATGGCACCACGGATATTGATGCTGACTCAAAAGTCAGAATGATGAACTTTTTCAGGTATAAAATTTTCTGGCTTATAACTTCCTCTCATATATATTTCACATCTTGTAATATTCAATTTTCCCTTTTTTGAGTTCAAATTTCATTACACTTTATGCCTATCTTTATGTTTTTCAGGCACACAGCATTCTTTCTTGTAGCTGGAGATGAGTTGAAGGGTCAAAACCAACAACCTCAATGTAAGCATGGGACCAGCAACCAGACTCCCGTGTAAAAAATTTTAACAAATATTTCCTTATTCAATTGTGAGAAGCAACAAAGTTACTATTATTCATCAAACCTCTTTAATGTAAAAGGAATACTTCTTACACCCTTTTTTCTCAATAAATCTTATAATGTCTACATTCGCTCAACTGTTTTGTTATGATGCAAAATTATAGTGTTTATATTTGCTTCATGGTGGTGAGCTCATGAAGTTGGTTCCCATTTCCCAGCAGTGAAAACTTGAAATTGCAACAACACACTGACAGTGGGAGTTGTGTAGTCTGTAGACAAATCTTTCCACCCAATGAGTTGCAAATACTTCAATATTCACAGATCATAGTTAGATATTTGATTTCCTAGGGTAATCAATTATCTCTGTCTCCCTTGCAAGTTGCAACACATCTACTTAAGTTTGATGATTGCCTGTGTGATTTGAGCTGGAAGTGAACTGCAAGTGTTACATAATGTTCTGCCGAGTTGGCGCATTGATTGGTGTCCTCAAGGGGCCCAACCAGCCACTCCTCGCTAGACTTTTCAAGGAAATATTTTTAGTGACTTTTCTAAAATTGTTTGTGATGTTCTATTGAGCTGAAGTGTACTGCAAGGCTTGAATTGTTGGCATTCTCATTCTCAAAATAAATAAATATATATATATATATATATATTGTTGGATTTTGAAGGGCAGGGATTGGCTTTGTGCATCTTTCTTTCACTGGTAACCGTGTTAAGTTGGATAACGGTGTCTTCTATTGTAGGCTTTGTTCCTGTTTTTGTCTTCAAGTTATAGTTACCGTTAGAAGCAATAATGAAGTTGTGTTAACTAGTTTGAAATGTGGGAAACATTTGCCTTGTGACTTTTAAGATGAACAAGAAAAAGAAAAGATGAATGAGAACTTTTATTTTTAATTCCAATGGGTTGAACTATTGGTTTCTTAGGCCTCATGAGATCTATGAGGTCTTTGGTTCGAAATCTCTAGCCAATATCTTGGGGCTACCTCCATGGGATTCATTCTTGTAATAACGTTGTGTGTGTGTGTGTGTGTGTGTGTGTGTGTGTGAGAAATTTGTTCACCTTATGTCTAGCTGAATGCATATTAGCATGGCAAAATGAATTTATGATTATCAAAGAAACTTCTTAAGCATACCAAAATACAACTTCCAAAAGGAAAGATCTAGACTTCACACTATTCACAATCAGCAATTATTTTTCTCTAATTTGGTTCCATTAAAGACCTAAATCCTCCTAGTCTTCAAATATCATGTTGCCTTTCTTACCCTTCTTTCATACTTTCACATGTCTCTATGTTTAATTTGTTTCCCATTACATTCATATGTGAAGGTAATTACATTAAGAAGATAGTAGCCAGTATTCCAAAACTTGGTTGCTATTTTCTATTGGAGATTCAGGAAACTCTGTTCTCATGTCTGTACCATTTGGTCAGAAGATCTCCCTTTAAGTATTTTCAACCTTTTGAAATAGCATTTGCCGAATTCACTTGCTTTATTGCGGAGGATATATGTACACATAGTGCTGTTTATAGTGTTAAAATTAGGTCGGGATGACATTCATTTCAAAATGTTTCCTCAAATAAAAAGTAGAGAGGATTTTAGGTTGTAGTAAAGATGGCTCCTTTGTCCTTTGGTGTTGGGAATGTAATAAAAAATAAGGATGCATTTTGTCTCTTCAACTTTGGATATGCTATCAATTTGGCGTTGTCAATGTAATATCTTCTGTCAATATCCGTTAAGAATAGGCATGTTAAGTGTCTTGTGCAGCCCCTGCACATGACCATGAAACAATTTCATTTTCGTAGTTTTTTATTTTTATTAATTTTGAGGAGAAGTAGCATATGAGGTGCATGTAAAATGACAATTTCACATAAACAACTGAAAAAAAAAAATTGACTTATTTTTTTTATCATAGAAAAATAAATGAGAACTCTCTCTCTCCCCATGACAACCGCCATTATCATAGCCCTCCACCCAATCCATTGTTTTAGGTGCATTGATCCATTCAGTTTTGGTTTGGTTTGTTGAATCTTAAGATTCAAGGAGGGATTGGCATTTAATCTCTTGTTCACCAACATTTCAGAATGTGTTGTAGAAGTTGCAGAAGAGCAAAGGTGGATTTTACAGAATAAAGAGAGAATATAAATGACCCTAGGATTAGTGGGAGGGGCGGAAGGTGATGGTTGAAATGGTGACTGCACTTCTCCCACAAACTCAGATTTTCCATCCAATCCTGTAAGACCATCCTCCACCTCCAGGACCTCCACCAACTAGGCAAATAGACACCCTCAAATGCCTAGAACAATCATTTCCTCATCAGCCTCTTCAACTTTCTTTCCAATTGCTTCTCATATCCACCAATACCATCAATCTTGTTTTTAAATTAAACACCTCTTTATTTAAATTTCTCATTATAGAACGCTCCAAAATGTCCCATGGCACCACAGAGCCTGTATATGAGGTTTGAGGACAATTTTGATTGACTTTTGTGCAAGATGTGGACAAGGTGAAATGTTTAAGAAAAATTAAAAAATGTGAGAATCTTGGAGGAAGGGGTGAGAAAGAGAGAATATTTATTAAGTGATTTGTAAATAAATTGATACTTATAAAAAAAAAAAATTAATTGGTAATAAATTACTTATGCATTCTAGAATTTTGTATTATTTTGTATAGGGCGTGTCAACATACCTATACCCAATTTAGAATCATTGTCCCCATGGCCTAAGCTTTGAACATTAGATGAGTTAGACACCTTGACATATAACTGCACCTGACAACTCATACCCAAGTTGATGTAACATAGGTTTTTGCTTGCATTGTATGTGCAAAGTTCTTAATTGACTTAGCTAGTTATCTTCTTTAGTTCAATCATGTGAGTTGAGAATGAATTTTTCTAGCCATTAGTATGTTTTGTATCTATTCAAATGGTCTTTGCTTTTTCTTCCTAATGATATCCAAGAGTTTGGGATAGAGACTTATCTATTGGTTTCATCCTTCTAAAAGTTATTGATTTTTAGATTTGAATTCTTTGTACTAGTTTAATGTTTGGATTTAAACGTTTGGCAGGTCATCCTGCTCTGATTGCACGCCACCGACCATTCCCTGTCACGCATCGAGCTGCAGAGAGGTGGTTACATCACATGCAACAAGCATTGGATGGCACCACGGATATTGATGCTGACTCAAAAGTCAGAATGATGAACTTTTTCAGGTATAAAATTTTCTGGCTTAAAACTCTCTCTCATATATATTTCACATCTTGTAATATTCAATTTTCCCTTTTTTGAGTTCAAATTTCATTACACTTTATGCCTATCTTTATGTTTTTCAGGCACACAGCATTCTTTCTTGTAGCTGGAGATGAGTTGAAGGGTCAAAACCAACAACCTCAATGTAAGCATGGGACCAGCAACCAGACTCCCGTGTAAAAAATTTTAACAAATATTTCCTTATTCAATTGTGAGAAGCAACAAAGTTACTATTATTCATCAAACCTCTTTAATGTAAAAGGAATACTTCCTTACACCCTTTTTTCTCAATAAATCTTATAATGTCTACATTCGCTCAACTGTTTTGTTATGATGCAAAATTCTAGTGTTTATATTTGCTTCATGGTGGTGAGCTCATGAAGTTGGTTCCCATTTCCCAGCAGTGAAAACTTGAAATTGCAACAACGCACTGACAGTGGGAGTTGTGTAGTCTGTAGACAAATCTTTCCACCCAATGAGTTGCAAATACTTCAATATTCACAGATCATAGTTAGATATTTGATTTCCTAGGGTAATCAATTATCTCTGTCTCCCTTGCAAGTTGCAACACATCTACTTAAGTTTGATGATTGCCTGTGTGATTTGAGCTGGAAGTGAACTGCAAGTGTTACATAATGTTCTGCCGAGTTGGCGCATTGATTGGTGTCCTCAAGGGGCCCAACCAGCCACTCCTCGCTAGACTTTTCAAGGAAATATTTTTAGTGACTTTTCTAAAATTGTTTGTGATGTTCTATTGAGCTGAAGTGTACTGCAAGGCTTGAATTGTTGGCATTCTCATTCTCAAAATAAATAAATATATATATATATATATATATTGTTGGATTTTGAACCCTGACAATTGTAGGAAATAAATTTTCACAATCCCAAAAAGTACATATGCAGTAGCTATAATCATTCTTGCCATGTGATAGTAATAAATTACTTTTATGACGTCCATGGTCATAACAATAGTAAAAGAGGCTAACATATAGGATGTTTTATGGAGTTCCACCTGACAACCAAAACAATGTCCGGCCAAGTTTCTCGGAATCAAAAACTAAATCAATGGCCTTATCCAACCCACTACATTTATTTATTTATTTATTTTATTTTTTTATAGAGAGAGAGAGAGAGAGAGAGGGCACAGAAAGATTAAAAAAAAAAATTGCAGTGAAGTTTTTCATCTCACTGTATCTTTATTAACTTTAAAGATTATTCACTTGTACTTTTTCCATCACATAACCTACTTAATAGTCATGCAACTTGTTTAAATGATTTAATAAATTATGTGATTTCATACACTTCACATAATGGGTATAAGAAAATTCATTCCACTTAATTTGGAGGAAAAATTTGTTTCCAAAGGATTACTTAGAAGGGTAAAACTTGTTTTACATTAAAGCCGATATACCATGTATCCGATACATGTGACTGTAACCACCCTCTCATATGTTTGTAGGTTCCATCCCGATGTGATAGAATGGTTACATGTATTGGATATATGATATCTTTTTTTGTAACATTGACATTAGAAGCATTAGACGATACTCAGAGTTAGAACTTCCAACAATGCATTCAAACCAACCAATTTAAGGTAAAGTTGTAAACCTATGCAAAGCATCGTGTGCAATTCACATGCAGATGCAATATAAGTTTTGCTATATGCTTTTCAAATGCTTAAATATGGAGATGGGCTAGAACCTGGAAGTTATTATTGAAGCATTAGCATCACAAAAAGGAAAGGAAGCTTAGCTCCTAAAGTCCTAACTTAAAAACATTTGACTATATATTAATCTAATATCTTATAATATTATTGGAAGGATTAAGATTCTCTAGAGTTCTTAGGGTAATTCCACTAATAAAATTTTAAAATTTTATCCATTCATGAAGGGTTGAAATTTTCCACTATCATCAAATACCAAGAATAGTGTTAATTAATGTTTTTTTTTTTAAATGTTGATGATGTGGCAAAACTTGAACCATTTATTTAATGAATGTTTAGGATTTTTAGATTTCCATGGTGGAGTTGTTGTAAAAGCTCTTGAGGATCTCAAACTATTATGAGAATTAAACAAAAGAAGTATTGAAGTCAAGTTATTTTTCTTTTTGGATAATTAAAAAAGAAAGCTCGTAGGTGTGGTCACTGTCCCTGACTCACTTAAACCTTACTCATAAATAGCATGGAACCATTCACGCAATAGTGAGACTTGCTACAACTTGAACCCATAACCTCAAACTCGCAAGGTAATGGACCACAAGGGCTCCCAAATACCATGCAACCTCCACGGGTGGTTGAAGTAGAGTCTTTTATTAGTTGATTGATATTTGCCTAAAATGACGCCCAAATAAATGACAACTTATAGAAGTTAATCATAAAATGAAAATTCATCTAAACAATAAATTAAAATTAGAGCTCGCACATTCTTCCTTCTTTGAGTATCAAAATTTGAATGACTTTAAAGTTTAAAGTGACAAGGCAACTGGAAAAGTATGAACCATCAATCCCTTTATGCCAATATTTAACTTTCATTCTATTGGTGAAGTGATATGATTGAACCCTCTTTATAAGACTCAAGTCCATACATACACAAGGCAACGGGAATCTCTACTCAGCAATTTGAATAATCTAACCCATAATTGTGCGCATAAAGTGATTATTTGAATATACTAAGCAATCATGAAAGGAAACACTTAAAAAGCTTTAGTTTAGAAAATCATTGAGAAATAATAAACTTATGGGCAAATCATAACTGTTTCTTGCTCAGAGAGAGAGAGAGAGGAAAAAGTCAAAAAACCATGATTTAGTTCACTTGTACAAGGATGAGGGATCTGACAACAGTTAGAAATAATAAATTAATTAGTTGGACATCTTACATGAATGTTTTTGGTCAATCACTTGCAGGGGCGGAGCCACATAGTGGCTTGGGGGGGCCGTGGCCCCTGCAAAATTTTTTTTTTTCCCATTAGACTAGGAAGAAAAAATAACTAGGCCCCCCCAACATCACACAGCCGGCCCCCCCTTCCCATTTCTCACCCATTTTCCCAGCCTTCAATCAAAAATTAAGAACACCTCAAATTAAACAAATCACTTGTTACTGTTTCATTTAAAATGCAAACTCATCGGATTCTGAATGTAAATAATTCAGCAGATGATTGTATCAAAGTCTTTGGAATGATGCAATTGATACTCTTTTTTCAAATAGCTTCCTTTCAGTAACAGGACTATGGGTTTGTTTGTTTCTCCAAAATCAATGCAAACATAGTGGAGCATTTTAGTTTTCATTATACACATACAATGGATAGAAATGAGCTATGCATGTGCTAGATTCTCATAGCTTTTATCATGATGTCTTCCACTTGTGAATGAAAAAAAAAAAGTGGAGATGAGACCTCTCAAGTCTCAAAGCATCTTTATTTGCTTGTGCCTAGAGCAAAGAACAAATGTTGGAAACATAAAAGCATTTCTTTTTGTCTTGTGCTGTGTTAGCCTTGCATTGAGATCATAAAAAAAAAAAAAAAAAAAAAAAAAAACCCATTTCCAGAAACAAAATAAAAAGAACAGCAAAAACAAGAAATAGAGAAATTATAATACTTCAGTTATATTGACATGCTATTGCTGAGGATTGTTGTTCATTTATAGACTCATGTATGGAGTTTTGCCAAAGTGTTCTTGACATTTTGTACGTGATTCATATCAAATGTTGTGTAAATAACAAAAGAAAGAGAGGCCACAAGATTATGAAAACTAATCCCTGTAGAAATAGAGGGAGAAAAAATCTAATTCTATAAGATACGACTTTTACTTGTAAACAACAATAACACTAATTTAATGGGGTCATAGAGATGATCAAAAAAAGAGAAAAAAACACCATGATCAATAACCTTCATTGCCATTTCCTAACATCAATCCATATCCAACAAACTTTCCATTCTACAAAATCTAGAAGGATCAGCAAACCGAGCTGAGAAAGACCGAGAAAGATTATCTGGCTCCATCACTCCGTGATCAAAGTTTTTGGAATAATTCTTGGGATCATAATAAGCCTGCAATGTGACTTGAGAACTGGGATACTTCGTGTTTCTTTTGATTTTCTTCCAAAAGACACTCCACCTTATCAGTGTTTGTGTCTTGTAATTGTGACTATTGCTTTGCATACGATAGCTCCGGCTTTGGCCTAAATGGATGCATTCGGTTCTTTCTGGATTCAACCACTTCTTGATGCCCATTGCTACACAACAGAGACCTGGTCTTTTGCACCTTGATATATATTTGGTCTATACATAGATGAAATGAAGCTTATATTTATATGCAAGGCAGCTTTAGCATGTTACTTTCTTTTTAATGTACTAGAGCTCTCCACCGAGCGGCGCTATCTCTCTCTCACTGCCCTTACAATTAGAGAAGGTCATTGAAATTATTTGACTAGTTAACTTAAAACTTAAAAGGAGGGTATTGCTATTTGATTGAATAATAATAAAAGTAATACAAGTTTTATTACATTGGTATTGCACATTGTGTATCACCAAATTAGAAAGAAACAATTCAAAATTCAGTTATGAGTGGTTGAAATCTATTAATCACATTTATTACCACATCATTTTGTAAGTTTTATAGGAGTATAAAAAAAAATAGAACTATCTTTAGCAATTTTCCTATTTTGATTTTATTTGATTGAATATATATGAGGAAGAGAGGAAAAAGTGGATAAAAATTAGGAACCGTTATTTGGTTTTTTTGAAAATTACTTTGTCCACTTCACTTTTATGACAAATTATAATAGTAAGTTGTTATTGGTTCTAATTTAAATTCACTACTGAAATTACTTTTTTATCCACTAGTAACTATTGTAACAACCTACCACTTATAATTTGTTGCAAAAATATTATGAGCATAGCATTTTTTTTTTTTTTTGGGGTTCCATAAGTTATTGTATTGATAAGTACTAAGTAGTATGCAAGAAAAGTATTTGGCTTTGAATTTTTTTAAAAAAATTTAAAGGAGTATTTGACTATCCTTTCATATATGGCTCTAGTTTTTTAAGCTAGGATCAACTTTGGCGCAGACAATTGAAAGTTGAAAACGAAGACAATAGAAGTGTCTAATGTTTACACTCAACAACCATATTTATACATTCCATTTGCTATACACTCAGAGCACTTATGAATTTGGATAAGTAATTATAACTAACCTTAAAAAATTATGAAAATAATATGGGTTCGATTAATAAGTACTCTTAAGACATTTGTTAATTGATAATTTTAGAAATTTTAATCTCACTTTGATAGGAATTATAAAAAAACAATTAAAAAAATCAATTGCTTTTTTTATTTTCCCATAATTTTTTTTAAAAATAGTTCTTAAGCAGTGCTCGCATCCATTAACTTTTTGAAAATTATAAAGGTTCAAGCAAGCCATCAGAAGCCTAGAAAGATTCAAAGATATACAATATGGAATATGATACTAAACATAGGTTAAGATTCAAAGACGGACGGCCGAAAGAGTCATTCTTCGCTGGCGTGTGCCACTCTCTCTCTCTCTCTCTCTCTCTCTCTCTCTTCTCCAGGCCAATTCGACAATGACAAGAAGTTGTTGGAGATTGACTGTGTACCGCGTGGAAAACTTCCTAGACGAGGAAAAAAAATGGCACATGATTCAACAAATGTCTATTTCTAGTTATATTTTACTATTTTCGCCTTTTTTTTTTTTTTCATTTTCATTGTATATTTATTTATAATAAGATGAGGAAAGAAGATTCGAACAATTATTCTCTCAACAACATTTTTCATGTAAGACTTTTCACAACATTTTTCCTTTTGTAAAACGAAGTTGAGAAAGAAAGTCCAATAAAATTACCATATCAAATTTCAAGACGATAGATTATGTGGCGCATTATCTATAAGTTTAAGAGTAACACTACAGACAAAAATTATTTTATAATATTTTTCTAAAATGATGATGTAATAAATTTTTATTAGTTCTCATTTGGATTTACCATTAACATCATATTTTTACTTATCAATAATCACTTATCACATCAGCAGCATGTAAAATAGCTTATAAATCTAGCATTTTCCTAAGTTTAAGTTTAATAACTATTTATATTTAATGTCATTTATATATGATTATGATTTTACTATTTTGATATGTTAATCCAGGCACATAGTTGTATTTTTATTTTAATCTTTAATCATTAAAGACAATTAAACATCAAGGGACTAATTAAGAAATGTTGTACTTGGCCTCCTAGTCTGGATTTTCCCCAAAAAAAAAAGAAAAAGAAAAAAAAAGAAACAAGAAGAAGAAGAAGAAGAAGAAGAAAGGAATGTTGTACAAAGAGAGAGACAAGTTGTAGCGACTTGGGCCAAAGGAGGTTCTAAGAAAGAGTTTAGGGTGGTGTTGTTAAATCTTGGCAGTTTTAAGTTTCAGTGATAAAAACTGCTAAATTATCAATTGTCTCAAATGCTTAATGTGTGGGTCATCTGAAATGTCATTGAGTAGGGCCCAACACGTGAAAATTTAAATGAGAGGTGAGATTAGTTGATACGTGATTGAACCCATGACCTGTCTAATACTATATTAAAGTCTGAAAGACTATATATTAAATTGTCCAAACACAAAACTACACATTTTAAATAATATTACACACATTTCCACACACTTTTTCACTCACACGTATATCAAAAATACCCAAATAACATAACTCAAACTACTCTCCCAAATACCTCCTAAGTTTTTAAGAGATGTTAAATTTATTCATTTAGTTTGACAAAGAGTACTAGTTTAACAAAGAGAACGGAGAAAGTGGCTTATGAATTAGCTTTTAGTAGTTTAACGTATACTCCCAGGGCACAAGGCATGATATTGCTTTTGCTGTTGGAGTTGTCAATTAATTTCTTTCAATTTCTAGAAAAGAACATTAGATAGTTGTGAGATGTATTCTCAGGTATCTTAGAGTGTTTGTGAAATGTTTCACAGGTGATGTCAATTCTAGAAACTATATGGTATAATTGATAATCTAAATAAGAAAGAGCTTTAGTATATGCTCGAAACGTTTAAAATGAAAAAAATATCTTGAAAATCTCTAGAATGACAAAAATATTCTTTAAATCCTAAAGTGATGAATTCAAGTAGTTATTTAACATGAACAAAAATATAGGACATTTTGTTAAATTAAATTCTATAAAGATGGGGTGTAAAACCCATATTTTATACAATCTAATAAATGATTGTCACATCAACATTTTATTTAAAATTCAATACATCCTACCACACTTAATAACATCTCAATAAATTTCCAATTTGGTTAGATTTACATATGAGTATTAGAATTTATTAAGTGTGATTGTGTCTATACTTAAATATGTGATAAAATAATCTGGTATGTTAGAATTGAATGGGTAAAACATGAGTTTTACATCATAAACTTATAGAATTTAATCTCCTTTTTTATATATATAAGCCAAATGTCAGGAAGTGCTTTCTAGAGACTTTGAACACAGCCATCTACCAAAAAATAGGTTGTTTTCTCTAAAAATGTTCTCAACTGAAAATATTCTACTATAAAAAAACATTTGACATCGAATATATAAGAGCCTGAGAATAAATTGGCAATCAAAGCCAGTTGTCTTGTTTTTTCAATACACCAGTTCATACCAAGTCATAAGCAATGATGTCACAAAAACCACGGAAAAAACACAGAAGAAAAAGCGCTCAAGAGGATTTCTATAATATGCAAACCAAAAAAAAAAAAAAAAAAAAAAAAAAAAAAGAAACAAGAAGAAGAAGAAGAAGAAAGAAATGTTGTACAAAGAGAGAGACAAGTTGTAGCGACTTGGGCCAAAGGAGTTTCTAAGAAAGAGTTTAGGGTGGTGTTGTTAAATCTTGGCAGTTTTAAGTTTCAGTGATAAAAACTGCTAAATTATCAATTGTCTCAAATACTTAATGTGTGGGTCATCTGAAATGTCATTGAGTAGGGCCCAACACGTGAAAATTTAAATGAGAGGTGAGATTAGTTGATATGTGATTGAACCCATGACCTGTCTAATACTATATTAAAGTCTGAAAGACTATATATTAAATTGTCCAAACACAAAACTACACATTTTAAATAATGTTACACACATTTCCACATACTTTTTCACCCACACGTATATCAAAAATACCCAAATAACATAACTCAAACTACTCTCCCAAACACCTCCTAAGTTTTTAAGAGATGGTAAATTTATTCATTTAGTTTGACAAAGAGAACTAGTTTAACAAAGAGAACGGAGAAAGTGGCTTATGAATTAGCTTTTAGTAGTTTAACGTATACTCTCAGGGCACAAGGCATGATATTGCTTTTGCTGTTGGAGTTGTCAATTAATTTCTTTCAATTTCTAGAAAAGAACATTAGATAGTTGTGAGATGTATTCTCAGGTATCTTAGAGTGTTTGTGAAATGTTTCACAGGTGATGTCAATTCTAGAAACTATATGGTATAATTGATAATCTAAATAAGAAAGAGCTTTAGTATATGCTCGAAACCTTTAAAATGAAAAAAATATCTTGAAAATCTCTAGAATGACAAAAATATTCTTTAAATCCTAAAGTGATGAATTCAAGTAGTTATTTAACATGAACAAAAATATAGGACATTTTGTTAAATTAAATTCTATAAAGATGGGGTGTAAAACCCATATTTTATACAATCTAATAAATGATTGTCACATCAACATTTTACTTAAAATTCAATACATCCTACCACACTTAATAACATCTCAATAAATTTCCAATTTGGTTAGATTTACATATGAGTATTAGAATTTATTAAGTGTGATTGTGTCTATACTTAAATATGTGATAAAATAATCTGGTATGTTAGAATTGAAGGGGTAAAACATGAGTTTTACACCATAAACTTATAGAATTTAAACTCCTTTTTTATATATATAAGCCAAATGTCAGGAAGTGCTTTCTAGAGACTTTGAACACAGCCATCTACCAAAAAATAGGTTGTTTTCTCTAAAAATGTTCTCAACTGAAAATATTCTACTATAAAAAAACATTTGACATCGAATATATAAGAGCCTGAGAATAAATTGGCAATCAAAGCCAGTTGTCTTGTTTTTTCAATACACCAGTTCATACCAAGTCATAAGCAATGATGTCACAAAAACCACGGAAAAAACACAGAAGAAAAAGCGCTCAAGAGGATTTCTATAATATGCAAACCATTTCAGCACTCATGAACAAGTAATGAAGTAAACCACAAAAATATATGTAACTTCCATCAGAATAAAAAATGCTTACCTGTGCAAATGCTTGCGTGAATGGCTTCCATTAGATATAACAGTAAGATTTTCCACACAAGAACAAAAGACATAACATCACATCACAAAATAAAACAAGTGTGTCCGGAAAACTACAGCTGAGAAAGATATACTAGATAAACTTCACTACAAAAACAGAGCTTAGACAATCTCATGAAGCACCACCATTAATTTTCTCTGACTGCGTGACCGCCCATAATTTCACGTAAGTTTCAGAACAGGCATGAGCATAATCTGTCATGGCACGGAAGAGCTCAGGTAAACGAGTTTTGAGACTAACCAGTGACTTCTCTCTCACCTGAAGACAATGTCTTTGGTGAGATTCAACTTCCTCTTCCAATCTCTTCCTCAAGCTCTCAACCACAAATTCCTTCTCTGTGAGGGGATCCTTGTGATTTGGATCTTCACCTCTTTCAGTATCCATATCCTCAGGGCCCCTTCGCTGCAAATACTTCTCGCGCCATTCTACAAATGCCTGGTTTTTGCGTAAGAATTCCTTCCTAGTCTCCTCACACTTCTCTTTTAGCTTCATCTCTTCCTCCTGATGAAGTATTATGCTTTTTATCACAGCAGCAAAGGAGGAAATTCCGGATTTAACAAGCTCATCTGGAAGCTTTTCAAGATAGTTGTGCCACGAATGGAGGAGGGCTTGGATTGGAGGATGCTGGACTCCTGGTTGGATTGATACTTTCTCCTTTAAGCTGCTTTCAATGGGGATCAGATTTAATTTTAACCAATTGTTAAGAAATTGGATGTATTGTTTTTGATGAGTTATGAGCTTCTCAAATTGAGAGTGCCATTGTTGGACAACATCCCAAAGTTGGACGGTGTGGTCATAGTGTTGTTTGGATGTTTCCCTGGGTTCATGTGCAATGTCAAGGGATTTGAGGTTTGTAACTAATTTCAGCTGGTTCTCATGATGTATGGACATATTTTTCCACATTTTGGCCATCCTGTGGAGCAGATATCATATTAATGATCATGATCAAGTTGCCTTCCATTATCAAAAATAAAAAATAAAAAATAAAAAAATGATCAAGTTGCTTTCAAAGGAACAAATAATTTCTTATACGATAAATGTAAGACAATAGTTTGTGACTGTAGAATGGAAATTCTAGTAATCTTATCCTTTGGAATACATTTTTTTGATGGATTAAAAACCAAATTCTATGAGATATGCACAAGTTTTCTACATAGCATATTGAGTGTGATTGAAGAGGATGGCAAGATATGGCACTGCATCATACATGAACAGAAGAACCTTTTCTGGTTGAGCAATATCAGAATCAACTAGAAGATGGAACATACTAAACAGCCCAGAACAATTTTCACAATATTTTAAATGTCAAAGATCATGGGTTTCTCATCACAGCATTGCCAAGGAAAATTAGCATTAATCATAATTAAGTTCTGACAGGCTCAAATGGACATAAAACAATAATATATCCAAGAAAATGGCTGCAGTAGGAAGACACTTTAGGCAATGTGAGTTGAAAAGTCCACCCTTAATAATTAATTTCCTGCTGTTTAAATATAACAAAGTGGAAGGGCCTTAAAACATTAATAACTGCAGCACAAGAGCAAGCTTTTTTTTCTCATGCGTTTTCCAAGCATATGCAAGCCAAAAGGTCAAGTGGGACTTGTAAAGGTAAGCGCAAACAGACCGTACAAGTCTTCAAACTGATCTCATGGGCTGAAACCCAACCAGGCCAGTTTGGTGTGAGTGATTAAATAGAGGGGAAAAGGTGAAGGCCAAAGAATGGTCCTTCTGAATATATATTTTATCTTCTTCTATAATAATAATAAAATTAAATTAAAAAAAAGAGCCAGAAAAGATGTTTATAGAACAAAGCATCAAGACACTGATATAAGATTGAAAAGCAGTGCCAGTGGAGCATATAATATAGTTACTACCTAGAGTAGAAACAGAGCATATTGGCAAGTGGTCTCTACACTGAAAACAAAGGGAAGCTACCAACCAGGAGTTTGGTACACTTCACAAAAATCTAATGTAAATCAGAGTCAAAGAACCAAACTGTAATTTAAAAGTGCAAAAGCAACCACACTAAGAGATATGGAGTAATCTTTTGGCATTCATAAACCTTAATTCGCTGTACAAAAGCTCGAGTCAGGCCCCTGCTCCATAACCAAAAAGATCATAAAGATAAAAGAGTGCAGCTCAGCAAGGAAAAATTTGTGGGGAAAATAAATTGGAAGAAAGCAATATTAAGATTTCTCAGTAACTTTTTTGGAAATAAAAGCTTACCCATCAACAAGAGCAACAAGTTTTGGGTACAACTGCTCATCACGTAAACGATTTACTTCCAAAACTGTTGAATCCATTGACTGCATGTCAACTATGTATCTTGTATGCAAATGACTAACAGCTGCTTTTGTTTTTTCCAAGGATTCAGCACTCACACTACGTTTCTTCTGCTTGTTCAGCAGATTAACCTTCCTCTGATACTCTAGCTTCATCAGCTCACCTTGCTGTCAACACAATGCAAACTTCAATAAGTTCAGCACAGGTAATAAATTTACAACATAAATTAACCCATAAAATCAAAATTACCAGCGCTGCACAAAAATGTTTCAGAAAGTACACATTAACCATTTTACATTAATCATACAAGGAGCTAAAAAGCTTCATGTGCACAAGTCTTACAAAAAGAGATGAAAAAAAAAAAAAACACACACACAGATGAAACCAAAGAAAACAAGGCAGTGTACCTTGACTTCTTCATAAAGTTTCTTTTCCCACGCTAACAACTTATCCAAAACAGTGGCATGAGTTTCGTATTCTTCTGAATCAAAATCATCCTTCCCAGCCTCACCATTGGACATACCTCTGAAAGATTTATTCCATGTAATGACACGCATGACCCTTTCAGAATGATTTATGTGTCCTGCAATTTTCAAAGAATGTTATGTTGGTAATCCGTTCATCAGCTTTGTTTTGGGTTTTTTTTTTTTTGTGGGGGGGGGGGGGGGGGGGGGAGGGGGGGGGGTGGTTTGGATTCATCACTACAAATACCAGTGCAAATTAAAAATTAAAAAAAAAGTAAAGTAAAGCAGATCAACCATTTTCCCAATTGCCTGGCCCAGGAATTTAGCAATTATCACACAGTAACCAAAAAAGTACAGCAAGATATTTGAAAATTGTAACTCAAGATTGCTAAAACTTCAGATTTACTAGGGCACCATGGGAAACATTTTGGACTTCTCTCCAAAAAAATTTATTTGATTGGTAAGTTACACATGCACCTGGTAGGTAGGTCTTGAAGTGCCACAACCTTACCCTCCATCCCATTACTATGGGAGGTGGAAGTGCTATGTTGAGCTAAATTTCATTGGCTTTGGACTTTTATCACTTTTGAAAAGAAAAAAGCAATAAATGATTTGAGGTTGATGTGGATCCTCTAAAGAGTGTAAAGCCCAAGTGATCCAATCATGGGTGAGATCTTATACAATTATAAAATTGGGCAGATCTATGCTTACTTTGAGCTTCGAAAATTTTCATACATTACACATTCACACGCTTTGGAAGCATTAAGGTAAAGGGTGTCTAATAATGCAACTTCACCAACAAATTAATACTAACATGACAGAACCTCAACTATGACACATAAGAGTTTGGAGAACGTCACACCATGAATGCACATTGAATTTCAAATCACTACCCCTTAGCTAAACAAACTTGAACAAACATAACAACATATTCAAAGATGTAACCATCCAATGACAAATGTAGCACATTGAATCTCAAACCATTCCCTTAGCTAAACAAACTCGAACAAACATAACAACATATTCAAGATGTAACCATCCAATGACAAATGACAAAAGAAGGGATTACCGCGATTATCAGCAAAATTGGAGTGGTAATGCAAGCGAGTGGCCTCAAGCATTTTGGAAACCTCTTGTGCACTCTCGGAAGCTTGCAAGAAATAATCATCAAGTTCCTTCAATATACTCTTCAACCGAACACTTGATCCCTTTGCTGCCACTCTCCTAAACTCGGGAGGGGCCGTCTTCGCGTGCTCGATTTGCTTCTCCTCTTTATTCTCCTCTTCCTCCTCCACTTTCTCCGGTGTCTTAGGCTCTATATCCACACCAATATCAGGCCCCACATTCACATTCTCACCAAATTGGGCCACACCCACATCCACATTTTCAATATTACCAACATCCTCCTCGGCTAAAGTCGAACCCGGCATATTCTCCATCATGAAGAAATAGTCCCAAGCCCCTTTCGATTCCGGCGTCGGTGGCGTCCCTGGCACCACTTCTTTCTGAGCAAAGCCATTACCATTACTCTTAACATCCCTGTTGTTAACATTGGCCCCATCACGATCATCACCATGATGATGATCATGATCATGATTTTCTTCTTCTTCTTCTTCTTCTTCAGCTATAGAAATGGTATCTCTTGCTCTCCAAAGCCTTCTCGGACCCTTAACATTAACATTAGCCGGCAAACTGGTAGTCCTTTTGATGGGACTTGGGCTAGGAGAGAAGTTAGGTAGCGGAGGAGGCGGCGGAAGAAGGCTGTCCTCAATGGGTGGTGGAGGCGGCGGCGGTGGATTCGAAGCTGACTCTAATGGCTGGTTGTGAAGCCCCTCGTTGTCATTCTCATTTTGGTGAAGTGGGTCTTCGGCCTCGCCGTGGCCGAAGTCACTGAGGGCGGCGCCGGTGTTCTTCAACGCCATGGCGTAGCCAGAATGGCCAGCAGCAAAAGCATTGCGAGCCACCACCGCTTCCTTCATGAGATTCTTCCTTTCCTTGCATCGTGCCACTGACTCCTCGTTGTCTATTCTTGACTGTGCACAACCCATTTTTTTCAGAGAGAGAGAGAGAGAGAGAGAGAGAAAGAGACCCAGATGTGTGAGTGAGGAGGCTTTGTGAGAGAAAGAGAGAGCATGAAAAGCGAGAGAGAGAGAGAGAGGGGAATAGAGCCAAAGCTTGTACAGAGAAGGTGGCAGAGAGAGCAGAGGAGGAGAGTGTATGAGTGAAAGAGAGAGAGAGAGAGAGGAAAAATAAAAACAGTGTGTTTTTGTTGTTTTTAACTCGCTGGGAGTGTCTGTTTTTACGCTACTCGCTGCTTTTGATTAAGAGGTGTCTTAATCAACATTTTTAAAATAACGGTCACATTTTTTGAGGTCAAACGACGTCGTCTTTCTTCTCGACTGGATATCACTACTATTATGGGGAGTAGTATACTATTTTGAAATTTAATCACAATATGGAAATTTCTGTGTGCTTTGGATTTTTACTTTTTTTACTTTTTTTGGCTACAGATTGTGGGTATGTTGGAATGTAAATTATTATCTTATTTTTTATTGTTTATTTTGTTTTTTAAAATATCATGTTTTCATTTTAATATTTTATGTTTTAAAAGTTTTATTTTGATTCTTTGTGTTCTTTAGTGTAGTATTTCTATTCGACTCTTTACTTTCTAAAACCTTTATTTTGACCGTTCATTTTAATCTTTTATGAAAATGAAAATCTTGAAGCATAAAAAGAATTGAATTAAAAAAAAAATTAAGCAAACTTGAAAGAATCAAAATGAAAATTTTAAAATGTAAAAAATAAATGCAAAGACAAATCAAATATAAAGGATAAAAATGAAGAAAAAAAATCACAAACTTTAAGGGTCAAAATGTATTTTAATCAAATTATAATTATACTTAGTAAAAATAAAATTTTAAAAATTAGAATATATCTAATCAAATAATTAAATAAATAAACCAGTACAAAAAAAAATAATTAAATAAACTAAACAAACCGACCCTAAAAGTAATTTGCTAGTTTTAGTTACTGTTTCCTAGTTGAATTACAGTTGTGGTATGCAGTCACGAGCCCACTAGGGGGGGAGGCTACGCACATAACATGAAGGATATCAAATCATTTAATTCTTGCTTTTTATGAGAATAATTAGCGAGTAATGGCAATTAAAAATTTGTTTTAAAGAGAATTAAAAGTTAAAACATAATTAGTTTACACTCATTTTTCGTTCCAACAAAAAGTTAGATGAGTAAGGGCAAGCTGTGAAGGGACATTTTTGCCACTATTGGAATTGGATGGATGTGAAGCATTCAAATCTAAAATGCATAAATTTGAAAATTGAACGTTATTTGCGCTCGTTGGTGAGTTTAGCATGTCTGCATGATTTATGGTGAAAACTCTTATTATTAGTATTAAAGAAATTTGAAAAACTCCATACATAATATTTTTACTACAATTTCATAATAAACTTTAAATGGTAAGTTATTACCTATAAACAAAACAGTAATTTTAGTGATAAACTCAAATTAAAATTAGTACTATTTAAAATTTATTATGAAAATATTGTAGACATAATCTTTTTTGTTATATATGAGTTCGAACACGTGCGCTCATGCAATTTTTGGTCATTTAGGAAGAAAAGATATTTGGGGCCAACTATTGTAAGAAAAGGACTGGGTGTGGGATGCGAACCACAGAGTCGTACAAAATATTTGCAAACTAATATATTTACTCGAATCGTTAAATCACGTAGAACATGATACTACCTTTCAGGAATTTTGTCTGTGAATCACACATAAGGAACGAGTGTTACACATATAGTACTAATGTAAGAAGAACAGTTTGTAACAGTATAGTGGTAATTTTATATTGAACGTGATTGTAAATTATTGTAAATGTTATTAGTCACTTGAAGGCTTGGAAGAGTAGAGAGTTGTTTTTTGCAATATAAAATTAACATCTTATTAATCTTTATTTTGTATTTACTTCTCTTTTTTTGCTGAATTTTGTTTTACATTTACTTGCTATTACTAATGTCCTTCTCAAATGCCCTACTCAGGTAAGCTGATAGGTACTAACAGTCTAATACTATCACATAAAACAACATCAGTGTGTAACAGTATAGTGGTAATTTTATAATGTGTGTGGTTGTATATTATTTAAACTAGTCACATATTTGCGCAATGAGCACGAAAATTTGATATGATTATTTTTCATTGGATAATTATTGAATTAATATGTTATATTGTATATTTTTTAAAATTCATTATGTGTTATTTGAAATTATGTTTTAAATTAAAAGTTTTTTTTAGTGTAACAAAATATATTTTTAGTCAGGTATTATATATACTGAGATATGTATGAAAATACAATGCAATCATTTTTTTATTTTTTTAAAATTGATAGTGTGACAACTATTAGACCAAGTTGTAACTATGTATATTTTGTTTATTACTACACAGATGTATGTGATTCAACTCTTATAGGTATATTTTTTTTTCTAAAATATAGATCCACATCTCTTTCTTTCTTACAATTGAAACTAAGTGAAAAAGTAAATAAAGATAATTATGCAATAGATCATTATCAATAAATCATATATCATAATGTGGAAATATAAAATAAAATGCAAAAAGAAAGAATTCTTTAAAACATTAATGGCGTAATGATGCTCTAGAGTAAATTATACTTTATCTTATTTTCTTTTTGACATTTTCAGTAAAGTTGATTAACTAAGTAAAGTAAAAGCTTACCAAGAAAGTTCATATTAACTAAAAATTTGATGGTGGAGATGCTAATTATTTGTAATAAAATGACCAAAATAAAAATAACAAATAGATTTGAGAAAAACACATAAGATTTCTAAAAGAAATTTTACCAAACACATGGAATGCAACAATACAAAAAAAGTATATGAAGCTAAAAACATTGTGAATACATTTATGCTTAGTGAAAGTCCATTGGTAGGCACATTCAAATTTGTAGCCATGTGTATTTTGTTTTGATATAAACTCAAATTTCTATTTAAAAAAAAAAAAAAACCACATATTAACCCAAACCAAAATTCAGCCAAAGTTATAAGAGTGATTTGTGATGGGAAATTTAAAAAACACAACACAAAAAAATTAAACAAAAAACCATCAACCTAAATTAGAGTTATAAGAAAGAACAAAGAGAGAGAGAGAGAGAGAGAGAGAGAGAGAGAGAGAGAGAGAGAGAGAATACTCAGTTTTTGTGTGGAAAAAATATGAACTAAATGGAATAAATAGTATCAAATTTATACAAAATAAGATGGGGAGAAAAAGAGTCAAAATTTAAGAAAAAGAAATGATGAGGGAAATTTAATGGTAAAGTAATGAGTATTAGGGAGATAAAGAGATAAAGAGGGAGGGGAAAGGTTGCAAGAAGAGAAGAATTTTTTTTTTTTTTTTTTTTAAGAATAGGAAGATAAAAAATAAAAATAAAAAGTTTAAATATTCAACTTTAACATTTACTTGAAATTAGAAACAAGAAAACGAAAAGTTGAAATCAATTTGGATAGTTGAATATTGTCAAATATTTGCATCTAATGAATAGTAACGTTTGTAATGAATAGTCAAACATGTGTATGAGGTATAGGAATTTAAATAAGAAAATCGCGCCACATGTCATACTCATGGCCGAGGAGGCCATTATCGTGCCGAGGAAGCCATACCCTCAGACAATAAGGCTACGTCAATAGAGAAAGAGTTTCGAAGAAGGGGTTAGCCTTGACATGACTGAAGGGATGATGGATGCCACCACATTTAATGCATCCCACCAAACCTCCTAACTACATTTATATGGAGAAAACTCCTGAACAGTGCTGTCTTGACTACCGCAACTCACAAGGGAATTGAGAAGGTGTCTGATAAGACAAGTACTCAAGTAATGGCCTGAACGATTAACAAATGAAGGGTCAAGATCATCTAAAGGGAGCTATATAATATGAGAAACCCTCCAGGGAGAAGTTGAATAGTAATGGAGTGCGTTAACAAGTTTTTCTATGAACTATATTTAATTATTTTATATAAAATAAAATAGAAAAATCATAAAGGAATTTTTTTTTTTTTTTTTTTTTTAAGTATGAGGTGGCTAATGAGGTAGCTCAACAAGAGTATAACAACATTAAATTCTACGTCAACAACATTAGATTTTACGTCTCAGCTTTTAGAGCTTTTAGATATTTATAGATGTTATTAGCCCCCTGAAGGATTGGAAGAGTAAAAGAGTTGTTTTTGCAATGTAAAGTTGACATCTTGTTGGTCTTTATTTGTTTTTTACTTCTTTTGCTGAATTTTATTGTATATTTACTTGTTATTACTAATGTCCTCCTCCAATACCGTACTTAGAGATAAGCTAATTCTGATTGATTAATTGTTCGTTTGACATCAACTTATTTAACTTTTTGTAGATTATCATTTTGCTGAAAGTTGACTAAAATATATTCGTACTTGAAAATCCGAAATTTTAAAAAATTGTACATAAATTGAATAATTTAAAATGTAAATGAAAAAGCTTATGACAAATGAACACTCAAGTCAGTCAAGTTACAAATCTTAGATGTCAGTTTTTTTGGCACAAAAGTGATAGAGCATCAATTGATAAACAGCCCTAATTAGAACCACCCTTAACCCATAGAACGAAAATAAAATAAAGCTAAACTGCTATGTTAATCTTCTAATAGAATTCAAACTAATATTTAGGGAATCCAGCCAAGTAATTTGATAAAGAAATTAAGACCTATCAAATTCAAAGTGAAAATGGCAATCCAATAGACACCTGAATCTAGTCAATAAAATAACAAAAATTGACCCACATTTTTTCACCTGAAATATGAAGTCAAATAGTAAAAAAATGAGAAATTATTAGATCCATCGGAGGATTGCTAACGTGGTCCTCCCAACCAATAAAACGTTGCCACAATGCCACTTATGCAAATGTGATCTTACTTGGTGATTTTTTTTTTTAAAAATTTTTTTGGTCCTGATTAGGAAGCTAACTCATACATTTGCAAAGGTTTACATCGTTTCATTGGTTAAAATGACCACTTTAACAACCCTCTCGATAGACCTAATAATTTCTCATCAAAAGGGGCAAGCAGCAGAATAAAGTGCAATTAGAACAATGCAATAAACAAATCCACCCTGATTGCTTAACAGTAAACACACACACAGACATATAAATTTTGAACTCTATATATTTCACTAAATATGATAAATTTACACTATCCATGATGATGCACATAGTGTGGTAAGTGTGCAACCACTACGATCCTCTCCATTTGCTTTTGATATGGTGTGAGATAATTTCATGGTAAAAAGTTTAATTTTCATGAATCTAAAAGTATAAGTGATACCACATGATTTAAATCCAAATCTCATTCTTTTTTTTTTATGGACTGAGAATTTCAATGGCATGGCACCGTATAAACTTTTAGTTTCGTGAACAATTGAATCCTCGTTGAAAAATGTAGCCCCCCACTCTCCATTTCAAATCAATCGAAGAGGAACACTGTTTGCCCAATAGTTACCATGAAACTGATACTTGAACTCCAATTCCCAACACCCAAAAGCTGATCGTCAAAAAATATTCACATATGCTCAAAATTTGCCTGATTCCCAATAAGGACCTCTGCCCATGTATTCCATCTTCCTGCCAACAAAAAAAAAAAAAAAAGAACAGTTTTGATGTTTTAAGAATTACCATCATGTTGAAATAAGGCAAATGGCTAAAATATGATCATCTTTTTGCTACTTCAGATTATGACCATAACTTTGCAACAGTAAGGATACAGAAAAGATGCGTTCCTCCTATGAAGGACAAAGACTTCACAAACAATTCCCAGTCAATTTTCAGAAGTGCTCCAGTATAGCAGTGGGGGAAACAATGTAGGCAGACACAAATAAAGGCAAGTTCACCGATAGCCAAGGACTATGATACCAATGACATGCTTGCCTCCAACTTGTCTAAGGGCATAACTATAACTAAGTAAAATCAAACAAGCAACATAAAAGAGATCACAGTTGGAATGAATGAAAGAAAACGGAAGTAATTACCCATATATACTAATCAGAAGGTAGGAACCCTCTAATTTGATGACTTCTGATAACCATTAGGGCATGAACACAAAATCCATTGTTTCGGGGTGCTTCAGGATGAGGAAGTTCAGAATGCATGAACAAAGATAGAGGTACTGTACAGAATGACAAGAGCCAATAAATTTGAGCATGGATCAATTCCAGAAATTTACGAGATGTTTGGAAGAAAGATCATGTTGTGTTGGAAGTACTAACCAAAAAGAGGAAGCACCCAAAGCAACTCATATTTTCATTTGAACTTGAGGCTGGACTGAAGTTTTCTCAACGCCTCCCCTTGTTGCTGAAGAAATACAAAATACCCAGTTAAAGAACAACTAAGGAAATATAATAGAATATTAGCAAAGGCAAAATTAATACATTAGTAAAATTGGAGAAATATTCAGTTCAATACCTCATACAACTTTTTCCATGCAAAATTTGTTCTTTCTTGCAATAAGCACCATTCCATGGCCATCTCATATTCAATTGTATTAGGCTGAGAACAATGTGAAGTAGATACAGCTTCTTTCTGAGAACAGACAGAAAATACAACCTTAGTCAAAGTTTTGCATGCTCACGAACATGGGGTTCAGCGTTTTGTGTGTGTATTTTGTGTGTGTGTGTGTGTGTGTGTGAGAGAGAGAGAGAGAGGGTTAATAATTGCACCATTTCCCGTTGCATTTGATGTTTAAGTTTATCAATAACAAGATGGCCAAAAAAAGATGGCTTCTTTTCTGGGTGGCAAGTAATTTTACTTCCAACAAGAGGCCTGCAAGTTATTTATAGAGGGTTAGGGAAAGAAATCAATGATTAAACATTTTAGATGCATGAGAAGCGAACTTCAAATACAAAGATACATTACACAGTAAACATAGGTAACAATAAGAGACTTGATACAGCAGAATTTAAGAAAGCTTGTCTGTTATTTGTATAATATTATTTTACAAATCCAGGACATGTGATTAACATTGGATGAATAGTCCAATGTCATCTAAACTTTAATAATCAATGGACATGAACAAAAAGGTCAATGATTTTTCCTCTCTTTTTTCAGATGAATTGAAAGATATAGCTTACAGGCTACACATTCTTTCAAGGGAAAATTACCTTGAGTTTTAGCGAAATTACACGAGCATTACCATTGTTTTGCTTTAGACACAAAACAATCTTAAAATGCAAGTTATATCACATTGGTCGCCCTAGGAACATATCGTCATCGTGTTAAGTAAACAAACTAGTTAATAAAAATGTAATTTTTCTTGTTCTTTGTCTTGCTCTTTTATTATCTGACTGAACCAGCCCTTGAGATCCCATAGCCAAAGGTTGAAGTTGATTTTTTCATTTGATTTTCTTCTCTTTCTATCTTTCTCACTTGATTTTCTCTTCACCAAAGCAGTCCTCTCTCCAGTAACCATTGCACTGTGAGCCTAATGGATCCCCGAAAGAGCAAAGCAAAGATATATTCGGTCCCCCAAACCCTTCATCCAGATAGCCTTCTCCTCCAAGAGCCCTTCCAGCATCTTTCTCATCAAACAATGAATGGGATGAGTGGAAGTTTGAAAATTCCTTTGACTTTCTCTCTCAACCTGTGAGCATGCTTTGAAGTTCTGTTGATTTTTATTTTTTAATTTTGTGTTGCAATGTGTGCTATGTGATGTCAATGGTGCTTTTTGTCATGGATCTAAAATGTGGGTCTTAACTGTTAAGAGATTTGGGTTTTGGTTGAATTTTGGGCAGTATATCCTTTGCTATCCATGGGCATGCTTGAGCTTTTATTTTTATTTTTGCTTTCATTTTCTTGATGCAATGCATGTCATGTTGAATAGGGAATGTCTTGTACAGGGCATAAACATTATCAGTATGATCAGAAACAGAGAAGATGTAGCATGTTTGTTTATAATTTGTTAAAGAAACTAAAGAAGGTGGAGAAGGAAGCGGAGTAGATTGTGAGTAAAGGGTTTGACAACTTGCATACAAGTTAAACGGTGTTAACAGCGAAAGAGGTTTGTGTTTAAAGCAAAACGAGGGGGTGCCTGGTGTAACTTTGCCAAGGACTGTGGTTGAGCTCCTTGCTTGTTGGCAAGGAAATTTTGGTCATCAGCGTAATGGTGTTATTTGGATGGCTGTCCCTCATCGTTTGATGTGGTGCATTTGGCAGGAGAGAAACAATTGGTATTTTGAAGATTCTGAAAGGACTATAGCTGATTTAAATCTTTTCTTCTTTAAAACTCTATCGGAGAGGATGTCTATCATAGGAAGTCATTCTATTTTTTTAGTCTATGATTTGATGGATGCTTGTAATTTATGTTTTTGATTATTTTGGTCCCCTGCTGTATACTCCCTGTATACTTGGGTGACTCCATTATTAAGTATTTGAATAAAATTTCCTTTACTTATCAAAAACAAAAAATTTTGCCAAGTCTCAAGGAGGTCTTTGTGATTTTCCGTTCTTTTAAACAAGGATACGGTTTCATCCATTTGCAAGAGCTGCCCCCATTTTTTTCTTTCTCCAATCTGTTGGATTTAGTAGAGCTGCTAGACTTTAGGTGTTAATAATTTTGGGTCACTCTTTGTATATTTCCCATGTAGCAAGGTGGTGCACCCCTTTCGCACTCTTTTAATATATTTTCTTATTTATTTTTAAAAATAATAATAATAAATAAGAAGAAAAAAGAAGATGGCTAGGTAAAGCTGAATTGTAAACAGAGTAGACTGGAAACAAGCTACTGAGATAGAATACAGATGTGGACATATGGGCACATTGGAAGAACAAGGTTTTCCTCCAAACTGGTTCGGAGGAATCTCTTCCAACAGATGGTCCATTTAACCGCCACATAGTGAGTTGAAAGAATTTCCCATTTACACCTTGGCTTAGCTGAAGAAGATATTGACTACAAGCTATATGTCCTGAGCCAGAACGAGCAGACAGCTCAAGGAGGGAAAGGTACAACCAACTAGTTTTGAAAGCCTATCCAACTCTTAGGATTTTCAGCATATCACACAGGTGCCAGAACCTAGGTGGCTGAGCTAACATTACTTTTTTTGATAAGTAAGAATAATTATATTAAAAAAAAGGCAAAAAACAACTTCATGCAGAGAGGGTAGGAAGTAGCCAAAGAATACAAAAAATACAGGAAGGCAGCTTCCAGATGGGGGCAACAAAGAAAGAGGCCATGCCACAACGATAAAGATTATTAGCTGGTCAATAAGTACATTCATCACAAGATTAGAAGAGGTTAACAAGAAAAAGACTAGAGCAACTACCACCAGAAAGTTGGCATCATGAAAACTGGTGGCCACAGAGGAGATTGTAAATTTTTTGAGGTACGGGAGCATAGAGGTGGTCCTGGGGCTTCTGAAGTATTCATTAGGTTCTCATCAAGGTGAAAGGTCATTGGAGAAATTTATAAAATAAAAAAAAAAATTATAAAAAAAAAAAAAAAAACCATATATTAGTCCTAGAGAAAGGTCATTGGAGAAATTTATAAAATAAAAAAAAAAATTATAAAAAAAAAAAAAAAAAACCATATATTAGTCCTAGTTCAAGAGGTTTTACATATCATGCTTGACAAAAATGTATTTTGACAAAGGAAAAAGACAAAGCAGGATTCCTCCTGTTGACACCAATTAATCAATATAAGGCACAGCTGGTTAATTGGAGTTGCAGACATACCTCCCATTTGATAATAATAGACAGCCCTCATCTAACTTTCTAACAGCTATCTCTGCTGCTTCTCTTGTTTTAAATATAACTAAAGCTTGACCTACAACAACAACAAACTACCGTGTCACAATTGAGGTAAAAGCAATACTGAAAATATCATTTCAGCTGTGCTCTGTATTTACGAGCAAAACATATCATTAATTGATGACTTTCCAAGACATCATCCAGTCTTTGTTCCAAAGAGGAAAAAGAAAAAACTACCCAGTTGGTTGACAATATAGTTAAGGTAAAGGTGCCTGTCTTCATACCAGAGTGAGGGCTAGAAATTGAAGTCTGCTGAATCATCTTTGCTGTGCAACTTTCCTTGAAGCCATGCCAAACAATATCCTAGTAAATAATTTAATGTTTATTGAGATTGGATAATACATCCTCAAAATGGAGGTGGGAAAAGGAGAAAAACTTTACAAAACAAAAAACCGACATAAACAGCAATGTCTGAATTGTGTAGTGGCCACCATAACTAAAAAGATGGAACAATTAAAAAACATAATAATATTTTTCTTAGAAAATAACTACAACTACAAGTAATTTTAAGGTCGGCTATTAATCCTAAAGACTAATCAGAGTGGGCTACATGTGTTCGTCTCTCCATTCTATCATATCCAACATCATACTCTCTGTCACCTCCTTCATTGACAAATCATTTTTACTTCTACAAACGCTATATTAGGTCTTACTCTACCTCTTTTTGTTCCCTCAGATCACTCACTCACTAATAAATTAGTTGCCCTCCTCTACACTTGACCAACCATACCCATTGATTCTCCTCATTTCATCAAACGGAGCTAGACCTATCTTTAAACAAATTTATTTATTCTATATCTTATCTTTCCCTATATTTCTCCCTATCCATCTCAACATTCTTATTTCAACTACGCTCATTTTGTGAACATGTAGCTTCTTATTTTTTTTGATAAGTAATAAGGATATATATTCAAGAACACTGCCTTATGCAGAAAAACATAAGGCAGAGAGAAAAATACAGATAGAGCAGATTAAGAAAAGAGAAAAAAGAAAGAGAAAGATACTACTAAATGCAAAGGAGAGAGCTAAGGAACATTGGAAGAGAGTCACTAGAGGTGATTCCCCAAGCCCTAGACCAGTCAAACAAAGAGCAACTGAAAGAAGCCAATAATTGGTCATCCGAGCTTTCCAAGTCCTCAAAAGTCCTCCAATTTCGCTCCCTCCAAAGCCACCACATTAAGCACAAAGGAGCTAGATTCCAAATGCTTGACGAATGTTTTCCAATCCAATTCCAACAACCAAAGAGAGTATCTGCAACCGTTCTTGGCAAGACCCAAGAAATCCCAAAAGAACTAAACACCAAACTCCACAACCTATGAGCCTTACCACAATGAAGTAGCAAATAATTCACCGTCTCCCAATTACAATAGCACATAATGCACCAGTCAACAACATGCATCCCTCTACCCCTCAAATTATCACCTGAAAGAATCTTATCCCACACAGCAGTCCACACAAAAAAGGAGACACACCGAGGAGCCTTCACCTTCCATACACCTTTCCAAGGAAAAATAATGGACAAAGGTCTTCTTAATTTATTGTAAAACGATCGGACAACAAAATCTCCATTCTTTGTCAACTTCCATCGCATACAATCTCCATTCTCAGTGGGAGGTAGATTAGAACCCAATGTGCGGAGAAAATCCTCCACATCACCCATTTCCCAATCATTTGGTCTTCGAATAAAATGAACATCCCAACTTCTCCGTTCCTCTATTCCCAACCGTTCAAGAGAAGAGGCCACCAATGCCTCTCTATTGGAAGCCATCCCAAATGTAGCTTCTTATTACCGCATCACTATCTATTATAGAGCATAACTAGTCTTATAGCAGCCTTATATAACTCTTCCTCTGATTTAATAGGTACTCTACACTCACATAAGGCTCCTCGTGTGCTTTTTCACTCACTTAATCCACCATGCTCTTATCCTATGATTCACATCTTGTACATCTCTACGCCCTTATGAATTATCAATTCAAGACATCGAAAGCCTCTTTGGTATCTCTTGACCATCAAGTTACAATCCTTTCATCTTTGTTTTTACTTTTTCCACACTTAAACTCCATGTGCTTTGTTTTACTCCCACTTAATGTAGCCTTTACATTCAAAAATATCCCTCCAAATTTCCAATTTGACATTGATTACACATTTAGTTTCATTCACTAAAACTATATAGTCTGCAAAAAGTATACACCAAGAGACTTCATCCGAAATCAATCTTGTAACCCCCATCCGTAACCAATACAAAAAGATGTGGACTTAAAGCTCCTCCTTGATGCAAACCTATTGGGATAGGAAACTCGTGATACTTTCACTTGCTATCATAGTAGATATTGCTCCATCACACATATCTTAGTAACAATTAAATTTTTTTTTTTTTTAGGTAAATTAGGAAGAAGGGGCTAGTGGGGTTTGAACCCCAATGCCTAGAGACCACAAAAAGTGTTGGAACAGCAAAGTATCCCTCAAAATCCTCCTTAGTGACTTTAATATTTACTAATACATATCCTTATAACCTTAATATAATTTAGAGGAACTCCTTACTTGTCTACAACTCACCACATAAACTCTCTAAATTCCCTAACATACACCTTCTATAGGTCAATAAAAACCATATGGAGATTTCTAAGGTCTACTTTAGTAAGAAAACTGATTATCCAATACTAGTATTCTATTTCTTAACCTATATTCAATCAGTCTCTCCCAAAATTCCATCCTTCACCGCCATAAACAACTATTTTTCACAAAAGCTTCACACAATAGCAACACTTTTTTTTTTTTGCCTAATATTTTAAATTGAAAACAAGCTTGAATGGCAACTAACCTAAACTCCCATCTAGGTGGGGAGAGTGTCAAACAGTCGATTGAGTGGCAAAGGGATAGAGAGAGAGAAGATTGTGTCACCATGTTGAGACTGTATCCACAATTTTTTTTTTTTTTTTTTTAAAAAAAAACCCTCTCAACACACCAAGGACACACAAGCAATTGTCTCTCCAACATGTCTGTGTCCAACACGTGTCAAACAAGGAATGCTAGGGGTTTTGTCATGTCCATGCTTCTTAATTACTCAGGATACTTCAATATCTTCTTTTTTTTATTAGTAGCATACTTCAATATCTTGTATGGCTTCTATAAAATATATTTATCAAAATTAACACTCCCACCTCTCTTTAGTCTCCTCATCCTTCACTAACACCCTTGTGATGAAAACTAACACTCCCATCCCACTTTTATCTCCTCTTCCTTCACTAACACCCTTTTAATCTTAATCCATAAGATACTAGACACAAATAGTCTTTTGTTTTCATTTCTCTTTATCTTAGAAAGTTTGTAAATATTCTTTTCTCCATCTTCCATCCCCAACTTGCTATATAATTTCATCGTAAGCTTTAGATCTAGCCCTTAATCCGACTCTCTCTCTTTAATCCAACCACTTCTTGGACCTCCTCATTCCACCATTAAGTCTCCTTAGTTGGTAGTACACCTCCTTAATATTCTCCAAGCATTCTTTAGCATTATCATTTCATTCAACATCTTCATTTGGGTCTCATTTGCCTTCCTCCCGCCACCTGATTATTGGATTCCTCTATAATCTCTTTTTTTTTTCCCATCTTTTAGTACAAATAGCTAGAACCCCAAAAGGCAATACAATCGGTAAGGGACTACAACCCATGAAGCAAAGGTCACTAGTTTGAATGTCCTCTACCCTTTCCACTTGAACCAAAACCTTTTTTTTATTATTATTATTATTAATTTGATGCATGGAACTTCACCAAGACAGGGCCCTTTCAACCCTTGGGGAGTGAACCACGAATGCACGACCCCACCTGCCAGAATTGTGTCAAGTAATCTAGAGAACTCCTAGTGGGGATCGAGCCCAAGATGTAAGTTGTACCCTAACAGTTTCCACTTCAGCCAATAATAATAATAATAATAACAAAAATATCTAGTACCACCAACCTATATTGAGTGGCTACGTTCTCCCTCAATATCACCTTGCAATCTTTACAACATTTACTATTGAATTCTTGAGTAAAGATGACATCTATTCGATTAACATTTTTCCCACTTTTGAATATATATATATATATATATAGCTGAGTTAGAAAAATTTTTTAAACAAAAACTTATTACTGATTCAGTAATTTTAAACAAGTGGAAGTCTTTTAATAGAATAGTAGACAAGTGACATGGTCCACCATAACACTATAATTTCTCGAGAGGAGAAATTATAAGATTCTCATGGTGGACAAATGATGCGGTCTACCATTCCACTATTTTTTTTTTTTTTTAAATCCAACTGTTGAAGGTAATTAAGTGTGTGTCCCTTTCTTGAAGCAAGTATTCATCAATATCATATCAAATGCCAAAGTCTATAATAACATCTCCTAAGTCATTCCTTAATACCTCTAGCCTCCATTAACTCTTTCAAACCCCCGACATCTTTTCCAACATGACATTTAGGTTTCCTTTAATAAAAAAATTTTAACCATTTGGTAACCCTTAAATCAATTTATCCATGTCCTCCAAAAAATTTGCTCTACAGATTCTTCCAGCCCTACTTGAGGAGGGTACACCCTAACTATGTTAATTATCTCTTCTCTCAAAACAATTTTTATTAACAAAATTATAATCCCCTATTCTTCTAATCTCAAAAAAAATTTCTTTTTTATCTATAATTTATCACCATCCCATTTTTATCTTTTCTTTGTTTTAAGTATGTTCAATTTCTCTACATTTCTCACCTAATCTCCTCCTAGCCATTGTATAAATGGGAAAGTTTTGAAAGTAAACTGCATTAAAAGGTGCACTTTTGTATTGGGGTTATAAAACCAAGCACAGATATCATAATTAAATCCAGCAAGAACATATAGACTAAATAAATAAATAACCAAAGCTCCAGAATGAGTAATACCTCCACTTCTGCAGAAGTATAAGTTGGATCCAAATTTTGAAGAAGAACCAGCGTTCCTTGCTCATTAGCAGTTTTCATTCTGTCTTCCCAGGGCTGAAGATACAAAAGGTATTCCATAGATTAGTCTAAACTGTCCCACTTTATATTCATATATGCCATCCATGTCCTATGCCAGATTTACTTGTTAAAAAAAAAATTGTATTTCAGATTCCAATGCTAATAATTCTTGTTTCTCTACTCCTGTCAGAGAGAGACAAGGAAATAAAATTATGATAATGAAACCAAAATGTCAACAAAAAATATGAACTCATGGGTTCATGAGCAATGATGAAAACTAATAACAACAACAAGCCTTAATCCCAATTTTGGGGTCAGCTATGGATCCTCAATTGATTAGTTAGGGTCGGCCACATATATTTTTTTCCTCCATTCCATTCTTTCTGAGGTCATACTCCATGTTACTTCCCTAATTGATAAGTCATTTTTTATTACTTCCAATAAGTAAATGAAATTTGAGAACATGCAATTGGAGGGAGAAAGAACAACTTACAAGTCCCTTAAACCATCTGCTTCTATCCTGTCAACATGCAGAAAATGAGAAACGGTAAGAACTATATCTCATCTTGAATAGAACCGTCACATAGAGAACAACAAAGAAAGCACCAAAGGGCATCCATAAACACATCCTTTGACTAGCGAATGACATATATAATTCTTTTTTTTTTGATAGGTAAGAAAGTAATATTATTAATAGAAAAGAATAAAAGATACATAGAGTTCACAGTAGTGAACAAAGAACAACATAGCAACAAAAAGAAATAAAGGAATCAAAATCTTATTCTAAGAGACAAAAGAAAATCAATAATAGTAAAACAATCCAAAAGACCCCAACACTGAGACCAATCAAAGAGAGCCCGTCGGCACAAATCTAACAACTGGGCCATTGATTTCTCGATATCCTCAAAAGAACACCGATTAAATTCAGTCCATATAGTCCACATCAAACAGCCTGGTACCAAATTCCAAATATCGGAATTATATTTCCCAAGCCAATGGTGCCAACAACAAAGTAAGTTTGCAACCGAACCTGACATATATAATATTTCTCTTGAGCAAAATTGTAAAATCTGTTCCAGTTTGCCTATGTGAACATACTATTTCAATACTGATACATTCTGGCAAACCGTTTCGAATAATTTGTATATTTATAATACTGTTTGTTCACTATCGTGTGTATTTTTCCTGCTATTCCTTTTTCAATTATATTTTCTTTCTTACCTATCAAAAAAAAAAAAAAATTGTATACTTATAAATATAAATCAATTTCCAATAGATGTAAAGGATGTAAAAATAATTTTACCTAGAAATTCATGAGCAAATATATGTGAACTTTATCAGCTACAATGACTCATATTTTCATGTAGCAACATTTTACATAATCCAACTATCAAGATGGCTAAAGCTGCTCATAAACCTCTTGTAGTGACTTTAAAATCAGTTTGGTCTAAAGTTTACAACTGACAGTTTATGATCCACATGGACTCTCCTTAATCCAACAGCCCACAGTTCACCACCATTCCATCCACAACTTTCCATACACCCTTTTTCCTTTATCCGACACTTCACCACAAACCATTCTAATATCATGTCCTACGAAAAATGCTAGACACATCTGCATTATACCCCAAAAGGATAGTTAGTATAGTCACAATTGCAACTCCTCTTAAAGCCCAGATTGACATAATACATGTATAATGTAGAATTCAGCACATATATGTGTAACACACATTCATCCAATCCACACAGTCTAAGATATTTATCTCCCCCACTAATATCTCTAACATCCTATTCAGAATCCATGCTATGCTACAGGCTCCCCAAGCCACACAAAGTTACTGGTTTGGCTCTAATACCATTTGTCATGACTCAAGAAAAGTGTTAGCTCCCACAAGGACTAATCACAATTGGGACTCCTCATAATTGCTTATAGCTAATATCAACTTATTACTTATCTTATGTGGACTTAGCACACACCCAACAACATACTTATACGATCCAATCCAATACCATATGGAATATCACATCTCACCCTCAAACACCCTTTCATTTCCACAGCTCTCAAATTATTGTACTCTTTGGCTTAAGAAAAAGAAATCTCAAACTCTCCAAGAATATCAATGAGTGAGAACACATTACCAATTGGTCACGACCCCTAACACCTTAACAAGCCCACCTCCAAAAGATTGAGGTGAAGAGTAGCTTGGCCCCTAGCATTTGATATCCTCTTTGCTTCAAGTCATTGATTGATACCAATGGCGGTGTGTGTGAGTGAGAGAGAGAGAGAGAACAAAAAGGGAGACTATAACCATGATAGGTACAATGGATATGTCTTGATAAAAAAATAAAAAAAAAAGAAATTTAAGTTGTATCAAAATTACAAAAACACCAAATTATGTATCGGTTCCAACTACAAACTTCCCAATATCGCCAAAATGAAAATGATCAATATTTTATTGATACAAACCTATATTTTAGCCAGTACAAACATAGGCTCCTTAGTACTGAATTTGGTACCAATACAAAAAAAAATTACCAGCCATACCGACCGATATGAAATTTGAAATTTTGGTATGAAACATCATTGGCTACAGCCAAGATCTATGTCTTGATCGAATAGAAAAGCACACAAATATATATATGTGTGGTGTGTGTGTGTGACAAAGAAACAATTAGTAATGAGAAAGTCTAGCAGTACAACAAAATCTCACAACATTTCACAAAACCTTTATTTTAAGTTGTGGTGGGTCCCAGTATAATATATTTTTTAAAAATTTTATTTCATTTTATTTTGACCTATGGTTGGCTAACACCTCAACTTGTGAAAATGTTATGAGCTTTTCTAGTGTCCATAGAAGAACTCCACAGCAATATACAGTTGCTATAGTAAAAAAACCTCATCAATTAGAACATAACATCTATTCAAGTTAGGATCCCATAAAAGAAAAGAAAAAAAGGCAAGAAAGTGGTAATCCTAACAATATAACTTACCATATCTGGTCTTCGTGTTACTTCCATTATTTGGTGATCAATCTTTTTGTCCTCATCCAAAGCCCGTCCAGGAGATGCTTTAGGCAACTTCCCATTAGAAAACTTTGTCTTGTCATCAGGCTTTACCTTCTTGAAAGGATCTTTTTCAGCCAATTGAGTATCCTTAGCAAGTTTAAGCCTAGATTTATCATCTAAAGCAGTTACAGTTGCTAAAGCCTTTGCATCATTACTATCCAAATCAGTGCTTAATATCTGTGGACTCTTCTTGTTCTTATCATCAACTTTAACAAAACCATCAAACTTTGCTCTCTTAGATGGTCTATCCTCCATTTCACCAAAATCCTTAGCAGACTTTACTTTCTTCTCAATGTCAACCTGTTTACCAACCTTGATTGAATCATCTTCAAACCTTAATGTAGCCTTGTCACTAGAAGCATTTTCCTGTCTATTATTAGTTTTAGAAATTTTTACCTCTATACCTATACTAGAAGCAGGCTGCTTTCTAAGCAAAGATTTTTGTTCAACTAGAGAAGCTTTCAAGTCTGTATTTTCTTTAACAATAGGCCCAGATTTGGTCCCGTCATTGAAATCATTCTCCACTCTATCATTACTTTTAGCCATTTCAACAGATTCTACGCCTACAGTAGAAGTAGGCTTCTCTCTAAGTGAAGATTTTTGTTTAACTAATGAAGAGTTAGAACCAGCATTGTCTTTCCCTAAATTATCAATAGAAATTTCAGTTGTCTTTAGATTTGTGTGCTCTATAGTTGGAGTTTGCTGGGAAGGAACCCCTCTTTCATAACTTGCTACAGCATTTCCACTAGCTCCTTTCTTGTCTGAATCAAGTTTCAAAACAACATTGGTCTTCTGAAGATCTATTCTGTTAAAGATAAATTTAACTGCAACAATTACAAACCAATGAACATATAAGACAAATTAGAACAATAAACAACTAATTTGAAATTACACCATTGGGACTTCCAAGGAATTATTATAAATTTTTTTTTTTTTTAAACCAAACAAACAAACAAGAAAAGAAAAGTTATACCTTCAATCCCAGCAACTTTTTCCTCTATCTTATCCAGAATTCTACGATTCCCAACATCAAAGGCACGGCAAAATATAAAGTCAGCTGCTCGAAGTTCTTCATCTGAAGGTTGTGGATTTCTACTATCCTTTGAAGTACAGACAACATTGCATTTTCCAGAAATTGCTTCCTGATTAATCATATAAAAATGATTAATAGCTGATTCACTTGAGCTGAAAAGTACTTCTCAACTCCAAAGGCACTTAAAATAAACTATTTCATACTTCCAAAATATAAAAATATAAAAAATAAAATAAAATAAAAAACTAATTCATAAAAAAAGCTTACCCCACGTCAAAGAATTAAATACACATTCAGAATTCAAATGATAAAAAATAAAGAAGATGTTGAAGTCTGTTTAAAGAAATTAGTAGTTCAATTGTGGCTTCATGTTTGAAAATCCACAAATCAACTTTTGCAGAGACATAAAAGAAGAGTATTAATAAGTTATGCTACCGAAAAAGCAATAGTATTAAAGAAGAATTTCAAATAATATACACACCAATCTTTTCTAAAATGACAGTATATTAGATTCTGTACCACCTGGAAACTGATTCTATCTCTAACATTATAAGCATAAGAACCAGTTACAAGATCAAAGTGCTAAACGCAATAGAGAGTGGATATACAGGAAAAAGAGGGGAAAATGCAAAACTATTTTATCCTAAGTTCAATTACCAAAGGATTAACATTTGCAAGGCCTACACCTTCACCAGAGGCCAAAAATAATTCATTCTCAGCACTGTCTTCATTCCCAAGAAAATTCTGAATCTCACAAGGGCGAAAGAACCAAAGAATCTTCACTTTTTTTGTCTTGTCTGAATTCTCCCATATTTTTATAATTTTCCCAACATAAGGGTCGGGTTCACCTTCCTTGTAAAGGTAAACAGAATCATAGAGAGAATACTCCACACCATCATATGTAAACGTTTCATAAAATTGGACATCTTTCTTTTTCCCACCAACTCCTCTCTTTTTAACCCATTCAAATTCAAGGTTCTCGAGTCCATCTGCTTCCACCATGCTCTCTATCAAACCTCTTACGAAGATGAGTAATAAAAAGACCTGAGAAACAGCAATAAATTCTTTTTATTAAAATACATTACATTTCAATACAAAGATTCACTTGCACAAGCAGCACAAAAGCTAAAACTACTAAACCAAAGGTATTAACAAACTCTAAACACGGAGAACATATGATCTAATTCATGCAAGCATAATAATTCACTTGGAATAGCTTATTTTCTTTAGGTGATTTTACTTTGAAAAAAATAAGTCAGATAAATGTATTGTTGTTCCTAAAAAAAATGAGGGCTCTAAAAACATAAGCTAAATAAAAAATAATAATAATAAAAAACATTTAAAATAAAATAAACTACACCAAATAGGCACTAACTCTTTTTCTTTTTTTTTAATGACGTGAAACCTTCACCAAGGCAGGGCCCTTTGGACCCACCCCCTGGGGAGTAAATCACGGATACACGACCTCATTCGCCAAAACTGGTCTATCAAGTAATTCAGGGGTAACTCCTAGAGGGAATCGAACCCGATATGTAAAAACAAATCATAAATCACATGTGAATGCAAGTATCATATGAATCCAAGTGTGATATATACAATACACATTACACATTATTGCTTAAGCATTAAAACAATCACAATGGGGACACACAACAACTACGGGGCACCAAAATCAGACCATACAACCCCCCCCCCCACCCCCCACACCGGCCATTTAATTTGACAAAAAATTATTTCTAAATCAATTTGCCACCTCCCAAATTGAAGTGCCATTCACTAAATTAATACAATATAAATAATATATATATATATATATATATTCCCTACAATTATTGAGGAACTTCTTTGCATTGAAACGAAGACAAACCCTGATTTCCAGGCTACACTCCTTTATTACTCTCATACAGAAATATCACAAATTAAACATATAAACCCCTAAAACAAAATTATAACCAAACCGTGCTTCGAACTCCTAAAGTTTAGGAAACAACTTTTGCTATAAATTTTTGAATCGCAGAAACCAATCGAAAAATTACAAAATATAAACATGCACTAAACCTAGCAAAAAATAGTCCACATAAATTAAATTGAAGCCTTAAAACCAATCGTAAAGTCTGGCAAAATGAAATGAACAGCCCCGATTAAGATTTTGACGAGAAACAAACAGCGCCTTTGGCAAACAATGGGCAATGCTATTGCAGAAGAGCACCGAAACACTTAATGGAGGCAATTGATGGAAGAATTGGCGGGAAAAACTTACGGTTTTTTCTTTCCCGAGAGTGAAAAATTTAGTGTTAATGCTCTGCTTTAATTTTTCTTCTTCCCCACTGAACCTGAAAAAGTGAAAACCCTAGCGATAAGTGCGCGTTTCGGTCTGTGTGTGTGTGTTTTTTTTCTTTTACATATAAATGAGTGTTTGATTTAATTTTGATTTTGATCTAGATATTACACAAGTCACAAATATATAGGCCACCTCCTATCTTCTGGCTTTTAAGAGAGAGAAATAAACAACGGTGCCCTTTTCTCTTTTTGATCAAATTTGCTTTAGAAAAAAAATATAAAATATATATAAAGGCCTTTTTCAATAACTTTCAGTACTCACTAGGTTATTTAGATTTTAAAAATGGTATATAATTCTAATTTATTAAATCAATATGTTATGTGTTTTTTTTTTTTTTTTTTGGTTGAGAAGACCATATGTTATGTTATGTATTCTCAAAAAAAAAATATATATATATATATATGTGTGTGTGTGTGTGTTATGGAAAGAGCACAATTTAATGGGTATATTACACTGTTTTAAAAACCGGACCGGACCGGCCGGTCCGACCGGTTCAACCGGGAACCAAGGACCAATTCGGTCTGGTTAAAAGCTCCAAAACCGTCAACAATCGGAAAACCGGCCAAAAATCGGTCAAAAACCAGGTTGAACCAAAAATTACAAAAAAAACGGTTCTATGACCGATTCGGTTTTTAAAACCATGGTATATTATAAAGAAGAGAGATGTTACGTCCATATAATTTTCACAACAAATTATAAGTGGTTAATTACCACCGCATGTCCTTCGTGCAATGGTCACTCCAGAAGTATAAGTGCTTGTGAGGTTTGGAGGTAAGGACTGGAGTTTAATTCTCTAAAATAGAGCTTCACACACATATACACTTAGATTAGATTAAAGTAAAAATTCTATCTTATATCAAAATCATAAGTGGTTAATTATTATTGGTTCTAATTTGAAACCTACCACTGAAATTATTTTTTTACCTCACCAATAACAACTCATACAACTTGTCACTTATAATTTGTTGTGAAAATATTATAAATATAACATTTCTCTATAAATAAATAACAACAAAATACTTTAATGAGTTAATTTTTTTTAATAATTCAATAGTTTTTTTTTTTTTGAGAAAGTTATAATTCAATAATTGGAAGAGGGAGTATTTAAATCTTTTTTTTATTATAGGAGTGAGTATTTAAACTTCAAAAGTCTCTTTTAGAGATGTCAAAAAGTGTCAACTAGGATTTTAAAATATGACAAAATTGAGGTACAGTAATTTATGGTATGTTTGGTAACTGTTTTTTTCTATTGTTTTTTGTTTTCAAAAACAATTTTCTATTTTTGAAACTAAAAAACTTGTTTGGCAATTCAAAATTGACAGAAAACAAAAATTGTTTTCAAAACTCAATTTGTGAAATAAATTGAAAACATGCAATAGACTGTTTTCAGTTTCTAGTTTATAAAAGTAAAAGAAAACACGTATTTGATTTAATGAATCTGTCTCATTAATGAGTTAACATTAAAGTTCAAATCTTAATACAACATTTTTTTTTTCAAAAAACTAATTTTTTTAATTTCAACTAACCAAACATATTTTTAATTTCAAAAATACATGAAAATTGTTTTTTCTTTGTATTCTCAAAAACAAGTTTTTAAAAATATAAGACAAAAACGGTTATCAAACATAATCTTAGGTTTCTTAGGTTCCCATTTTAAGATTCTGTCATATAATTATTTAATTTAAAAATACACTTCCATTCCATGTGAAAAAATCTACATGATCGAATTTTAAGAGAAGAATCTAAGGAATAACACATAAGTACTGTACATAAGTCTTGTTATTTAAAATATATAATATATAGAGTAAGACTTAGGTACAGTACTTAGGTGTTGTTCCTTAAGTTTCCCTAAGTCTTGATTTTTAAAAAATATAATATATAGAGCAAGACTTAGGTACAATACTTAGATGTTGTTCATTAAATTCCCATTTTAAGATTCTACCATGTAAGTTTTTTCTCATGCAATGAAAGTGTATTTTTTAGTTAAGTAGCCACATTATTGAATCTTAAGAGGGGAACTTAAGAAATAGCACCTATAAGGTACTGTACCTAATTTTTGTCCTAATATATATGTGTTAACTAATTAAGTTACAAAGTTTTTAACAATTTAATGGAGACAACTAAATATCTTGTGAATTTACTCCATTCACAAATAGAGTCCCAACATCTATGGGCCTAACAACCTTGCAAGTTAAGCGTTCCATGGAACATGCTCATAATATATTCTCTCATTTATACAGTTTTTTGGAAATTTATATAACTCAAACACACACTTAGTATTCGTTTGGATATAGCTGATAAAGGCTAGCGTCTGCATCTTTGCATTTTTATTTTTATTTTTAGAAGAGTGTTTCACATGGGATTATGCTTTTCTAGTGGGTCTCGTGCACTGTTCACGGGACCCATAAGTACTTTATTCATAAAAAATACAAATAAAAACTTTAAAACTGGGTCCTATAGTACTATTCACACATTTAAATTTTATTTTGCTATAATATTTTTAGTTTTCAGCGAAATAAACGATATCCAAATAGACTTTTAGGGTCTGTTTAGATACCACCTATTTTGTTAAAAACTAAAAACACTGTAGTAAAATAATTTTTAAATGTGTGAATAGTATCGTGAAATCTATTTTTAATAAAAGTTTGTTTGAAAAAAGAGGTTTATAGATCTCATGAACAGTTCCATTGACAGGCACAGTACAAAATTTGCTGGTCAAAGAGGTAATGGGTCTTGTGCACAGTACACGAGACTCACTGACAGACAACATCCCACATGAAAACACTGTTCTTAATTATTTAAAAAAAAAAAGAAAACGCAAACGCTGAAACGCAGCCCAGAAACGCAATCCAAACGCTACCTTAGTGTGTTTGGCAATAATTATTTTTGCCAGTTTATTTTACTATTCAGTTTTTTTTGCTACTATTCATGGATTCCACTGCACCTTTTTGTACTATTTATGGGTCTTACTGTACTATTTCAGCTAACTTTTACCTTTATCTGTAGTACTTTCAACAAAATTTTTTAAATTTTACCAAAATAAGCAGATTCCAAACAAAACCTTAAAATAATTAGCAATTTCAATGATTATTCAATGAAAAATTGATTTCTTGAAAATTTAGTTGTGTTTGATATAATTTTCTTTAAAAAAACACACTCACAGCAACAACATCATCATCATCATTGTTGTGGTTTTAAGATTATCTTGTATTTTCTTAAGGCATTCAATTCAATAATATGTGAAGACAAGGAGGTGCCATTGGCAAGGAAATTGGGTGATGAGTAAAAATGAGAACAAGTAGATAAGGGATGTATTATTTAAATTCCAATAAAAGTTACTTAAACATTTTCATACTCTCCTATAGTTCGCCCAAATTTGGATGAAAACATGATTTGGCACTTTTAGTGAGTAAAATAAAATGAGCAATTCTTCATCCTTATTATATTCCCTGTTGTTTAAGCTCTCAAATAGAGGTGTTCATGGGTTGGGTTTGGTTGAGTTGAGGGTCAAATTGTCAACCAACGTGATTAGATTGAGTTTTGGACAATCACTAAATCTAAAAAGGATTTGTTAAAGATTACTTTCAAGCCAATGACTAGTTATGGCAATTAGATGCTGGAGGAGGTAGATAAATTAACTAGTGGCATCAACGTGGATCCATATCAAATAAAGATTGAGATTAGGTGCGACTCACATTAGATTGAGATTGGGTGAGACTCATATTTGATGTGTGACAAATGCGAAGGATGGATGATGCTGGTGAGAGGTGAGGATGGCAAAACAAAGGTCAATGATTCATCAAACCACTAGGTTGGTGGGATTCTTCAATTTGGAGGGTTGAAAGCTCCAAAAGCTAATAAAAACAAGTTAGGTTTTAGGTTGCAAAACCCAATTGTGATTGTGTGTATGTGTATATATATATATATATTGATAATTCAATAGTTACGATTTGGACGAAGGATTTGAATTATAGATATCTCAATAAAAAATATCATGATATGTTGCTTGGATGACAAAATTATTGACAATTATGATTGAGTATTTCGGTGAAATTGTTTATGATTAATTATGTTGATCAAAGTTAGATTTGCAAGTTTACTCATAAAGTAAGGAAATATATAAAATGTATTTTAAGAGTAATATTAAAAACACGTCAATTATCATAGAGAGATGCTACGTCTACAACATTTCTACAACATTTTTACAACAAATCACAGGTGGTTAGTTATTATTGGTTCAAATTTGAAATTAACACTAAGATTACTCTTTTGCCCCAATAATAACAACCAATAACAACATGCCACTTAAGATTTGTTGTAAAAATGTTGTAGAAATGTTGTAGACATATCATTTCCCATTATCATAATAGCTAACGTGACTACTTGTTATTGAAATAACATTAATTTTACACGGAAACCGAAAAGTTTCACTCGTACCCATATTATTTCCACGATTAGCTATAGTAGATGGGAAAACGGAAAAAAGGCAACAGTTCGAGTAAACGAAGAAAATATAGAAAAGGAAAAGGGCACAATTGCAAAATTGTCAAAATTTTTGAATGAAAACGCTTATTCCTGTACATCTGCATATTGTCTAGACTTTGGCGCTTGTGCGTGAACATTCAAAATCGTCTCGGCGATGGCAAAGAAATGACTAGGGTTTTGCAGACCGCTCCGAAAACACTCCGTCTTCGATCATGGCGTCTAGTTCGCCACGGGCGCGCATCGATCAGGTCCGTCCACTTTCTAATCCAATATCGCTATTTCTCAAACCCTAAAACTCTCAACGGTCATCTTGATCCACATCCTTTCACTTTATCACACTCAAATTTCTTTTGCTAAGCGAAGATTACAAATCGAGCACTAGGTTCGCTCTTGCATTAAAACACTGCGTCAAGAATTTTGATAAATTTGAAAATGCCGTGACAAATTGTCTGGTTGCTGAGCAAGAAAATAATATTTACATGGAATTCAGTTGCAATTTAATGTTGGATGCTTTTCTTTTTCGTTTTCCACACTTTCTTGGTAGCCAAACGGGGTTTATTTTAGTTCTCCCAATTTCTCAGTGACCACTCATTTGGGTTTTTACAGTTCTTTGCTTCGAAGAAACGGAAACCTGTATCACCTGGTTTGAAGTCTGGTAGAAGTGAAAAAGATCTGAAAGGTACCGTAGAAGGGTCTCCGAGTGCCAAAGGTACTCTAGACAATTACTTGGTGACTTCAGAGGATGACAACAACAATGCAAAAGCGTCCTATACAGCTCGTGATTCGTTGCCTAGGCTAGACGCGGTTAAAAGAAATTTGGCGTTGGAGATTAATAATTCTTCCAAGGATGAACAAATGCGGCCCTCTTCAAAGTTACAATTGCACTCTGAAGCAGTTGAAGCGGCTAAGAAGGAAGCGTTTCGAGAAGTACCTGTGGTGGAGGATGTTTCAGTTGGAGGCCTTGCAAAGGGTTGCTCAACTTCTGCACAAGCTGTTGAGAACCCAGAGCTCAAAAAGTTTGCTGCTGACTTTTTGTCTTTGTATTGTGGGTACTGTACAATAAATTTCGGGCACAATTTTTTATATGTATCTTTTACTGATGTCTGGCATCGGATTTTGTTAGTAGTGGCGTTTGGGATGAAGTTGCTGTGCTGTTCCTTTACTTTCTGTTATTTATTCTGATGCTTTATTATATGCAGTGAGTTTCAATCAAATGTAAAGTCAGGGTCAGAGCTAGAAGTGGACGACCATAAGAGACATTGTAGTCCTTCGTGGCTGGACGGGAAGGATAAGACATCCAAGAAGAGGCATTGCAACAATAATCAGTCACTTTTTGAAGGTGAAATCACTTGACTAGGGTAAAAACATAAAACCCTAAACGTTTAATGAAGTAGGGCTGAGTTGGAAATTCTGCAGAAAATTCAACCTGTGCGATTTTCGATCGATCGAGTCTATTCTTCGATCGATCGAGCCAGGCCGAGAGTCCCAAGTACTTCTGCAGCCACTCGATTCCAACTTTACAATATTAAACCAACTTTGAGCAAATCTAAAGAAGACACCATACAATGTTTTGATCATGGTTTGCCAACATTACAAATTAGAGTTCTAAATACATAAAATCCTAAGACCTTAGAACCTAACACTGTACAATAAATTTCAGGCATAATTTTTTATATGTATTTTTGTTGTTATGTTTTTGAAGTATTCTTTCCAATAGTGGCGTTTGGTATGAAGTTGCTGTGCTGTTCCTTTACTTTCTGTTATTCTGATGCTTTATTATATGCAATGAGTTTCAATCAAATGTAAAGTTAGGGTTAGAGCTAGAAGTGAATGACCATAAGAGACATTGTAGTCCATCGTGGCTGGACAAGAAGGATAAAACATCCAAGAAGAGGCATTGCAACAGTAATCAGTCGCTTTTAGAAAGTGAAATCACTTGATCCGATAAGAAAATTCCTGAGGATATGCAGTCCGTTCTTGTTGATAAAACCATGGGATCTATTTTTGGCTCTTCTAGAGAGGTAAGGTGAAGTTGAAACTACTCAGTTATGAATCTTATAGTCTGGTTTTGCTGATTCAGTAATCTATTATTTATTCTCACTATTGTTTTTCATGGGTAGGTTGCTGATGGTAATGGTCCCATTGAGCTTCAAGCCTTCTTGAAAAAATGCAGTAACACTCCTGAGTCATCTGTAAAAATGAAAGAATTCTGCACACCGGGTTCGTTGATGGTTAAAGCATGTGCTCATGAAACTCCCAGGTCAATGTGTGGAAGCTCTGTATTTTCATCAGAAGAAGCTTTTTGGAATGAAGCAATTCAACTTGCTGATAGTCTTTGTGATCCAATGGTTGACATTTCTGCTAGGGCTGCTGAAGAAACTAATATTTCAAAAAGCCAATGTAAAACCGTGAACTCGTGCAGTTTGAGAAATGGAATCTGTCATGACAAGTCAAAGGAAACATCGGACAAGGGTGAGAACAGAGTATGGCATACAGAATTAATTACTTCTTTGGGGTCATTGGGGAAGCATACAAAAGATCTGGATAAAGAAGTATCCCCACTTCCTGTTAAGCATCTTGACTTTTCATTTGAGGACAAAAACCTGGATGAAAGTACCCCGCACTGTCCTGCTGTAGATGGTTCAGAATGTGCTTCTCATAAAGGTGGTGAGCAATCTGAATGTGGTTCTGTAGGTCATAAAGGGCTAGAAACTGGAAATACATCAATTCGATGTGACAAAGTTCAGACAGGTGAAGAGATGCATGAGGGAAAGGAGATGACATCTGTAGTTGCTGTAACTAAAAGGAAGGTGGATTTATTGTGTCCAAATAATGATTGCATGACATCTAAGCCACCTGTTATTGAAATCAAGGATTCAAATCAGATGACATCTAATTCACCAGTTAATGAAGTCAAAAATTTAAATCTTGACCATAAATCGGATGGAGCAAGTACTCCTTCAAGTTTTGTGCCACTTGACAATCGTTTAGATCTAAATCGTTGGCTTCCATCTGAAGTATGCGGCATATATAGAAAGAAAGGAATTTCGAAATTGTATCCTTGGCAGGTAACTATAAACTCTTGGTTTGCTGTGGTGGTTGATTGGATTATGGCATGTGAGGAGATGTGGTTGGGGTTCTAGACCTCGGTATTTTATTACCATGCTTGCAATCACATTATATATTAGTACCGCCCTTGCAATCATGTTCATGTGCTTTAGTTTTTAAGATGTTGTAAGTTTAAAGCTATGTGGCATGGATACTTCTTTATGGGACCTGCATCCTTATGAGTAGTGGGGACAATCACTTCTTGGATACTCATCGATGTGTGTGATTATTTGATAGGCATATGCAATTACCAAATTTAAAATGTAAAATTTGGATGATGCTTCTTGGATACTTTTGACCCTTGTTACATACACCTTCAATGTTATGATATGGCCATTTTGAGGACTTGGAGAAAACAGTTTCAGATCTCAAAATTTTATTTTTCAAGACTCTTCTGGATTGGGTTGTAGTGTTAGGCCGTCATTCTTTCACTTTAGTTCATGACTTATTTTTCAGTTCATGGGTTTTTGGAGTGTTGTACTTTGTCTTATGTATACTCCTTGTATACTTAGGTGATACTTTTCTTATTTTTATAATATATTTTTATTACTTATAAAAAAAATGTTATGATATGGCCATTATCAATTTTAAAGTATATAGGGATTGTGATTGTATGTGAAGACATCAAAGAGATTAATGACATATGTTTACATATGTGATTGACTTATGAGTGCCTGTGTGGTTAAATTACCGAGTTGCATCTATGTTTGATTTAGAATGGAACAAAAAATGGAACTTATATTTATTATTGGTAGTATCCCTGATTTGTCTGGTAGCCTACTTTTCAATGATGACTGGATGTGTATCTATATCATATCATATCAATATGAGGTATCTCTATCCTTTGCTTCCTAGGTTTGAAGCATGATACACATACTTTTTTTTCTTTTTTCTTTTTTTAATTTTTTTTTTATATTATTCTTCAGGTTGACTGCCTTCAGGTGGATGGCGTCTTACAGAGAAGAAACTTAGTATATTGTGCATCTACAAGGTAGTTTCCTATGGATTTAGAATTCATCTTAAGTTTTCAGTTATACTATCCTCTCTTAATTCTTTACTTTTTATTATTATTTGTAGTTAATACTTTTTTTTTTAATCCTCTAGTATTTCAAACCCCTGCGATTAAACCAATAGGAATTAACTTTTTGTATGATCTACTGTAGTTAGATATGAAGAAGACAAATAATATTTGTGATGCTCTGGTTGCTATATTCTTGGTTAGGCTTGTTAGAATAATGGTTAAATGATTAAATTTTCTTAATATCTTAAGCTTTTGGGATAAGTTGGTAGTTAATCTTGTTATTGATGCAAGTGGTTCTGAGTTTGAACCTTGTATGTGCTCTACCTTTCATTCAAAAAGTTAAGAGTCCCATTTGTTGGGCCCTGCTTATGATAGCACAACTGTAGCGTGGTTAGAAACAATATCCTCTATAGAAGCCTAAATTTAATGCAAAGCCCAAGAATAAGTGTTCATGGTAGTTAAATTGGTTTTATTTGGTTATTAAATAGCCAAGTGTATTTTAGTAACTCTACAATTGTTGGTTATGAGCCATAGTTGTGGGACTTGTGTTGTATCTATTAATAAGTAAGTCTTATTTAGTTTATGAGTATTTTATGTGTGGGCTTTGGTTTACTAATCAAAGGAGTCCTAGTTCTATTAGGAAAAGTTAAGATTTAGGTTTGAATAAATGTATTATTGTACTCAAATAAGGATGAATTGATGTTGGTTAATAAAATATTGAGTGTTTTGAGTATTGAGGCATATTGTCCTTAATTTTTTCCCCCTTCTTTTCTCTCATATATTTCCCTTCTCTTTGATATTCTGTCACTATTCATGGGTATTATTCACGTGTATTGTTCACAAACTGTAGGCAGATTCTATTTCTGTTTCTTCTTACCTCTTTGCAACCCTAAAATTTTCTCTTCCCTAAAAAACTCTATTCATTCTTGAACCCTAACCCTTCTTTCTAAAGGTTTTAAATCATGAATTTCTAAATCCTCCTAACCCTAAGCCTACCACAAGAACACCTAGGCAATTCCCCAACTTATTGAGAGGGCATCTTGGCCCACATGTGGGGTGAGTGTTAGAATAATGATTAAATAATTAAATTCAATATTTCTTAGTAGCTTAAACTTTTGGAACAATTGGTAGTGTTCTAGGCCACTGAGCATTTTAAGGCTTCTAGCTTCTAGATTTTATTCATTAACACACACTTGATATTTTCTAATGTATATGGTTTGATATTTGAGAAAATATATTATTTTTCTTTCTAGTGTAATCACAATTTGTTTCTAAATCATATATACATGTGACTTTTGAATTGCTTGTGTTATGAATTTGTATAATTGGCAGTTCTATTTATATCCATATCTACCCCAAATTTATGCGCTCATTGCAAGTTTTAGCTCTTTTTTTTTTTTTTTAGGTTTTTTTTCTTGGGGGGAGGGGGGGGGGGCGGGGGCGGAAGTGTTATTGAGAACCTCTGTGTTGCTTCACGTTGCTTCCTTTGCTGCAGTGCTAATAAAAGTTTTGTTGCTGAAATTTTGATGTTGCGGCGTGTCATATCAACTGGAAAAATTGCACTACTTGTACTTCCTTATGTATCAATTTGTGCAGAAAAGGTGCTTTACTGGATTTTTTTTTTTGAATTGATGCAAGCATAAATTTATTACAGTTTCCTTAATTCGAATTATGTATATATATATATTTCTAGTTTGTGTACTAATTGGTGCAAGCTGAACATCTGGAGGTCCTTCTTGAACCACTTGGTAAGCATGTTCGTAGCTATTATGGAAACCAAGGTGGTGGAACACTTCCTAAAGATACTGTTGTAGCTGTCTGCACAATAGAGAAGGCAAACCCTCTAATAAACAGATTACTTGAAGAGGGTCGTTTGTCAGAAATTGGAATAATCGTGATAGATGAACTACACATGGTATTTTAGTCAAAGACAGTGGGGGTATTTTGTAGATATCTTGCCTTTTTTACTTTATTTTCTCTTTGGAAGGCATTCTCCATTTAGTTTTTCTTCTTGGCTTTAGGCTTGTGCTCTCTGATCAAGTCACATAGTAGGTTCTCATCCTTATTTTCATCAACAGGTTGGTGATCGGAATAGGGGTTATCTTTTGGAACTTATGTTGACAAAGCTTCGTTATGCAGCTGATGAAGGCAATTCAGAATCAAGTAGTGGAGAAAGTTCAGGTATGAGCAGTGGTAAGGCTGACCCTGCTCATGGTCTGCAAATTGTTGGGATGAGTGCAACCATGCCAAATGTGGCAGCTGTTGCTGATTGGCTTAAAGTGAGTCAAACTAATTTTCATTACACATATTCTAGTATTTCACGTTAATTTTAATGTAAAGATCTACTTGTGGCCAATGAGCTCTAGCTCAAATGGCAACTCTTTCACTTGTAAGAACAGAGAATGCGGATGAAGGGTGAAGTTGAAAAACCAAGATCCTCTAGGTGTCTGTAACTTCTTGAACTAAAGAAGAAAGGGGAAAGATCTGCAATTGTCACACATTTTTACATAAGAAGGGAATCAATGCCTGAAAAATGCCCCAAATACCACCTAACCATGGTTCTGTGGATGAATCATTAGCCTAATACGTATCTGGAATACAGAGGAATAGAGCTAAAAATGGGCGCAAAATTGATTCGTAGAAGCTTGCCTAATATATTTCTAATTTCATCAAATATCTTAGTCCTTTTCTAGGAGGACCATTACGAGTCTTGGAATGATACATCTAAAAAATCTAGTTGATGGGTTCTACATGAGAGTTTAGTCCTCTTTCTTAAAAGTAGTGCATGTAACTCCCTTTGTAGATTTAGGAGTGATTGGCAATCAGCTGACATCATAGAAGCTCACCATAGGGTATTTATGCTTTATACTAGAGTAGAACTTATACCTCTGAGGTTGTGGATGTTTTTGATTTTGACTTTTTTGAAATAAATGCTTGTTTCATCTAGAAGGAATTTTTTGACACTAATGTCTCAATTTTTGGATGTCGCTATCATTATTTTTCAATGTTATGATGATAGTGCTTTATGTGGATAATTTGGAAGGAACAGAATAAGAGAGCTTTTGAAGATATAGAACAAAGCACGTGTGAGTTGAAGTTCATTTTCCTGCAAGTACTGGTTGAATGGATGACTGTTCTGCCATGGCATTCTTTTTCTTCTTTTTTAGACTTTACTGATTTTGTCCTGCTGTACACAGCTTGTGTATGGACAGGCACGTTTTCTTTTGATTTAATAAAGTTTTTTTTTATTGCTTTAAAAAAAAAAATTCAATGTTATGGAAAGACCCTATACTTGAAAGATTTTCTTTTTGGGTTTTTCATTATTTGTTGTCTTAGGGTTGGTATATCATAGGTGAAAGGAACACAATGCACCAGATAGCTTTGATCGTAACGATTTGCTTCAAGTTTATATGATGCATCTATTGTGCATTTATTTTTGTTGTAAATGATTTTATGCCTTATATTTAAATAAATTCTCTTTTTTATGTTAAGGCAATTGAATTAGTGGTATCTACATTTTACACCTTGCCTTGAGGGAGGATATTAAGTCTTGGATTGCTGTAGCCTTCTTTTGTGGTTGATAAACTTATAGATCTATTTTTTCCTGAATCTGCATGTAGGCTGCATTATACCAGACAAATTTTCGACCAGTTCCATTAGAAGAATATATTAAAGTTGGTAACACTATTTATAGCAAAAAAATGGATATTGTTCGAACAATCTCAAAAGCATCTGACCTTGGTGGTAAAGATCCAGATCATATTGTTGAGCTATGTAATGAGGTAGGGATTTCTTGTGTGGTAAAGCTGTTTTGGGGCATTATTCCAGAAGTTGAAAATTTATGTACCAAGGAACATATTTCAGGTTGTTCAAGAGGGTCATTCAGTGTTAATATTTTGCTCTAGTCGAAAGGGATGTGAATTAACTGCAAGGCATGTTTCAAAGTTCCTCAAAAGATTTTCTATTAATGTTCGTAATGATGAAAGTGAGTTCTTGGATATTACTTCAGCTATTGATGCCTTGCGAAGGAGTCCAACAGGACTGGATCCTACATTGGAAGAAACTCTCCCTTCTGGTGTTGCCTATCACCATGCTGGCCTCACGGTATTTATTTATTTTGTTGGGGCTGTATCTTTCATTATTTTTCATTGTATATACTTGATTTCTTTGTCTTTTGATTGTCTTAAAATAATTTTTAATGGGGATTCCTTGGTCATTGACAGATGTGGGATTTCCTTACTTTTAAAGGTTTGGATGTTTATTTATCCTTTTTGAAGGTTGAGGAGAGAGAGATTGTTGAAACCTGCTACCGCAGTGGCTTTTTACGTGTCTTAATTGCTACATCTACCTTAGCTGCTGGGGTTAATTTACCAACTAGGAGGGTCATTTTTCGGCAACCCAAGATTGGTCGTGATTTTATTGATGGGACAAGGTACAAACAGATGGCTGGTCGGGCTGGTCGGACTGGGATAGATACAAAGGGGGAAAGTGTATGTCTGATTTTTTAGTTCCTGTTTTATGTTTCATTTTAGTCCAGGCACCTCTTATTTTTTATTGTTGTCTGGGATGATTGCTAGTTGCTTATATTATTTTTGACTGTCTTTTTAAATGTCAAATTGATTGATGCTTGTTATTGTTTTATTACCTTTATTTTTTTTTTATCATATTTGGCTTACTTTTTTGGTGTATTTCAGTGAGGACATAATTCACTGTTTTTATATTAAGATGTTGATTTTTTCCTCTAATGATTTTACCTTACCAGGTACTAATATGCAAACCGGAAGAAATAAAAAGAATGATGGGACTTCTTAATGAAAGCTGTCCACCATTGCATTCTTGTCTATCTGTAGATATGAATGGAATGACTCATGCCATTTTAGAAGTTGTGGCTGGTGGGATTGTTCAAACTGCTAATGATATTCATCGATATGTTCGGTGTACTCTTTTGAATTCCACCAAGCCATTTGAAGATGTGGTGAAATCAGCTCAGGAATCTCTTCGGTGGTTGTGCCATAAAAAATTTCTTGAATGGAATGATGATACTAAGTTATACAGTACCACACCACTTGGACGAGCAGCTTTTGGCAGTTCTCTTTGCCCAGAAGAATCACTTGTAAAAATTTGCATCTTCTATTTTCATTATTTTCCTTTTTATTTAATTTCCTTACTGTTGATTTACTCTTTGTGCAATAAGTAATGTTGATTTCTGGGAAAAAATTTGTTGTTGAAATTGATTCAATGCTTATGTTTGGTTACCTAGATTGTGCTGGATGATCTTTCAAGGGCAAGAGAAGGATTTGTGCTTGCATCTGATTTGCATTTAGTTTACTTGGTAACACCAATAAACGTTGACGTTGAGCCAGATTGGGAATTGTACTATGAACGTTTTATGCAATTATCTGCTCTTGACCAGGTAATTATGCTTCTTGTTATAGTGGCTTCTCTGATTCGAAAAGGAAATTCATTATCAATCACTCTTTCTTGGTTTATATTATTGACCCTCCATTTTCTATTGAACACTAGGCTTATGTAATTTTGTCATGGGAGGCCTTTTTGGAGTTCCATTTGTTGTGCTATGATAAAGGGATGATTTCCTGTATCACTGGAGGCAAGCCTCAAGTTTACTAAGAACTTGTTTTGTGCTTCCACCTTTGGGATTATCTAAAGTTTACCTCATGCGCCAAGTGGACGTCCAAATTGTTTTTTTAAATGCCATGCGGAGTTTTAAAAGTATTGATCTCTTTAAATGGATGTCTTGCAGTATCAAATATTTCTTTTGGGTTAGTTAGACACACAACCAATGGGTCTTGAACCTAGAACCTCACTATCCACCTAGAACTTATAAGGGAACAAGGTGCCAATTGAGCGAGAGCTCATTGGCTTGTCACAGTAACAAATTGTTTGTATTTTTAAGAGCAATTAGATTTAGAGATTTACCTAATGGTAGAATCAATATAAAGTATGCTTTCTTTCTTCATAAATCCATGATTGTGTATTGGATTTCCTTAGTAGATGATTCCATCTTCTCAGAATCATGCTAATAAATTATTATTATTATTTTTTTTTTTGAATTTAAAATTTTTAAACTTTAATGTGGTTTATTTCTCAGCCTGTAATTTTCATCTTTACATCTGATTTTATAATAAAAATGATTTAATTTCTCTTCCCAATTGCATGAAATGCAGTCAGTGGGCAATCGAGTTGGAGTTGTTGAGCCGTTTCTGATGCGCATGGCACATGGTGCACCTTTGCGCATTTCAAAGCAATCAAGTGAACTACTTCGAGTGTGTAAACGTTTCTATGTTGCACTCATCTTATCAAGATTAGTGCAGGTATTGCATGCACTAATAGATTTCCTATTTTTCCTCAATTTGTGAATGTCAGCAAACCAAATACTATATATTGCATGCTATTATATGGATTGCATGTTTGAGGTGACTGTGACTTGGGATAACATTCAATTTAATCTTCTGGTCTATTTTCCTTGATTTTCACTTGGACTGCATATTTATTAGTTTGGTTACTTTGATAGGATTCTAAGTCGTCTTTATGTGGGATGGCTTTGTTGATGTGTATTTGTTTTTTGGTTTTCTTGTTTTGCTAAATACATTTTCTTAAACCTGGGATGAAGGAAGTTCCTGTGGCTGAGGTTTGTGAAGCTTTTAAAGTGGCTCGAGGCATGGTTCAAGCCTTACAAGAGAATGCTGGAAGGTTTGCATCAATGGTTACTTTATTTTGTGAGAGGCTTGGATGGCATGATCTGGAAGGCTTGGTTGCCAAGTTCCAAAATCGTGTTTCATTTGGAGTGAGAGCAGAAATTGTAGAGCTTACTACAATTCCATATGTTAAGGTACTTCTATTAGCAAACTACCTTTCTGTTACTGTCTTGAGGAGAACCTCACTAGTGGTTTCATGTTTCTATAATAATTTGGGATTGGTTGTTTTTATTATTTGAGTTTTAGTGTTTTAGAACATTTTATAAATAGTCAAGGATTGGTTGTTTCTATTATTTGACTTTTAGGGTTCTCAAGCAAGAACACTCTACAAAGCTGGCTTGTGTACACCTCTAGCAATTGCAGAAGCATCTGTTCCTGAAATTACCAAAACTCTTTTTGAATCTTCTTCATGGGCTACAGAAGGTGATACTTACGAGATTTTTGGTCTCTGATATTGGTTCATAATTATAATTACATTTCAATTCATGCATGAAAATATCTTTGTTTTGTCATGGATTTTCAAACCAAAGAATAGTATGGACCATAAGTTGTATTTGTTTTGTGGCCATTAATGGTATTTCTTGACATGACGGTTATAGCATGTTGTTCTTGTCAAATTTCTTTTGGAAGTTTCATCTATCTAATATTTTGCTTTCTATTGGTCTTCTCTCTCTCTCTCTCTCCCCCCCCCACCCCCCCCCCCCTCCCCCGCCTTCTCTTTTGATAGGTAAAATGGTACAAACTAAAGCTCCTTTCTATTGGTCTCTCCAAAATTGGGTTTTTTATTTAATAATTGGGGGTGGGGAGGAGAATTTGAATAAAGATGTTGCTATAGTAGAGTAAATGTATTGTTTAAATGATGCTAAACAATGATGCTCTTGATTGGTGTCTTACTATCTCTCAAGCTTTGCACTATCTGTTAATAACATTTTTGACATCCTTTATGCGGTTTATATTAATAGGAGCAGGAGAGAAACAATCGGTGTTTTGAAGATTTTGAAAGGAATATAGCTGATTTAGAACTTTTCTTCTTTAAATCTCTATCGGATTGGATGTCTATCATAGGAAGTCATTCTATTTTTTTGGTCTATGATTTGATGAATGCTTGTAATTTATGTATTTGATTATTCTGGTCCCCTGCTATATACTTCCTGTATACTTGGGTGACTCATTATTATGTCTTTGAATAAAATTTTCTTTACTTATCAAAAAAAAAAAAAAAATTAATAGGAGCAGTTTGGGTAGGATGGGTTAAGTATTGTTGTTTACTTAACAGTTGATAATCTAAGGGAGCATAAGATCATCATTGTTGATTGGTCTTGTATGTGCAAAGTTGTTGGGGAGTCGATTAAGCATCTCTTTTTGCATTGTGATGTTGCTAGCAAGCTGTGATTGTTAGTATTTGCTTTGTTTGGAATTTCTTGGGTAATGCCTAATTTGATGGAGCTTTTCATGTGTTGGAGGTGTTCTCAAGAGACGTCAAAGTTTAAATGTGTGGAATGCTCTTCCTCTATGCTTGATATTGTGCATTTGGAGGAAGCATGATTGCAAGATGTTGATGGAATGGAGATCTCATATGTGCAATTGAAACTTTTATTTTTGAGATCTTTGTTTGATTGGTAGAGGGCAATCAGGTTGATAAGTTATCAATTGTCTCAAAAGCTTAAGTTATTAGGAAATGGTGATTTTGATCATTTAATCTAACACCTTCCCTTCATTTGTGGGCCTAAGCTGCCCTTATAAGTGGGGCCAACATGTGGAATTTTTTTTAAATGGGAGGTAAGGTGGATATAGGATTTGAATCTAGAATCTCTTGCTCTGATACCATAATAAATTATTGATTGTCCCAAAAGCTTAAATTATTAGGAAATTATAAATTTAATCATTTAATCTAACACAGGGTTTAGCTTCTTCCTCTTTGTTGGATTTTTAAAATCATTGTAGCTTTAGATCATAGATTTTTCTTGCAATTATCTTGTATATTTCTTGTGTACTAGGGCCTTGCCTTTTTGTTCTTTTTATAAAATTTCTAATCTATCAAAAAATTATTTATGTTACTAATCTGTTAGTATGAGGAAGGAGAGTTCTAAAGATGACATTAAAATATTTGTGATGCTTGGATTATTAATGGTGGTAGATTTTATATTTATAGCACTGTATGCTATTATCCCTCATTTTCTTCTTCCAGTTTAAGGTTGTTTTCATGTAATTCATCTTCATTTGAAAATTTAATGCATTTATGGTTTTATAGATCTTTTAATCCTGACAAGTTGATTAATATGAGTGTTAGCAGGTTCAGCACAAAGACGTGTACAACTTGGAGTGGCCAAGAAGATTAAGAATGGTGCACGCAAAATTGTTCTGGATAAAGCTGAAGAAGCAAGGGTTGCTGCCTTCTCAGCTTTCAAATCACTTGGATTTAATGTGCAACACATTTCTCAACTTTAAATTTAAATATATGAAATGATGTAGGAATACTCCAAGTCTTCAACTGTTTAGTATGAAACGGCTAGAACAAAAATGCAATTTAGAAAAGAAAAGTAAAAGTATACTAATGAATATTGACATGAACTCAGTGGGGTTGGCCTAGTGGTTAGGCACTTGGTCTCAAAGTAGCTATCTTAGGTTTGATTAAGAGCTCTTTGATTCAAGTCCGAACACCAGTACTTTGAAAAAACTTTCTAGGCCCGCGATTTACTCCACTATGGGCCTACCAATTGTAAACAGTAATTAGTTTCTTAAAAATTTTGAAGAACGATGGGAAACCAAAAAAGAAAAAGAAAAAAGAATAGTGACAAACAAAGAGGGCAGAGATACTTATGTAATTTGAAGAAGTCCCTATTCCCCTAAAAATAAAAATAAAAAAACCACTCCCAATGCATCAGACTTGAGACTTCAAGTATGACACAGACAAACAGTGACTAACCCATATGACATCTTTTTTATTTTTTTGATACATTTTATTTTCAAAAAAGGCAAGTGGCAAGACTGTAACTTACACGCCATCTTTATTTTAATTATTATTTTTTTTTATTTTTTATTTTCAAAAAATGCAAAGGCAAGATACTAGAGTTATTAGACAAGATCATTCAGTAATGAGACTACTTCTTTTATACACGTTTTTTTTTATGGATTATTCAGATTAAATAGACATTTATTGCTTATGATTTTGGGGCGTTACAATTGTGGTATCAAAGCTTAGGATTGTAGTGACCCAAAAAGGGGGGTCTTGCATTCCATGAAATCCCACATCGCCTAGGGAAGTACATGAGAATGTGTTTATAAGGAATGACTTCCTTTCAATGGGTAGAGGCCTTTTCCCTAATGCAACATGGGGAAGAACAAAACCGTGAGGGGTATGGGACCCAAAGCGGACAATATCTTCACAGTTGGGGCAGGGTTGTTACAGATGGTATCAGAGCCATGCCCTACCCGGAAATGTGGGTCTCATACGCGAGGATGCGTGTGCTCGTAAGGGGGGTGGATTGTAGTGACCCAAAAAGGGGGGTCTTGCATTCCATGAAATCCCACATCACCTAGGGAAGCATATGAGAATGTGTTTATAAGGAATGACTTCCTTTCAATGTGTAGAGGCCTTTTCCCTAACGCAACTTGGGGAAGAATAAAACCGTGAGGGCTATGGGACCCAAAGCGGACAATATCTTCACAGTTGGGGCGGGGTTGTTACAGAAGTTCTTGAAGTTCCTAGAGGATTCAAGGCTTAATTCCAGCAGAGTTTTTGTACTTCTAAGTGCTTTTGAATCTTCTCTGATGCTACTTGTGCTCCAGATGGCTTGGTCTCCTTCCCCAAGATGTCTTGATGTCCCTTTATAGTAACACATTGTTATAGCATATATATTTTGTAATTGGAGTGTAGACGACTAAATTTCTAGTTCAAAATAAATCAAACAAGTAAAATAGTTGCACAAATACGAATTTGTATTGAATATGTGTGGTACAATTCTCTGTGATTATAAAAGAGTGATCTTCTGATTCAATCTCCTTGCAAGACTTATTGATTTGGATTTATGGTAATATGATTGTGACTTGAACACAAAATATCCTTCAATTTGGTTGAGGGATGGATTGAAGATTGCTGAAACGGAATTACAATGAATCTCCGGCTATGAGCTTGTTAGAAATCCTTTGTTCTTCGCGTTCTTCGTGTTCTTCGTGTGTTCTTCGTCTTTGAAGGTTTATGGTGGAAGTTCTTCGGGGCTTTAGGAGCTTGGATCTGTAGAACTTCACTGATTTGTGATTTGTTGATGTTTTCGGACACTTTAGGCTTGATTCCCACAAACTTTTAGATCTAGGCGGATGATTTGGATGACTTCTCTTTGAATGTTCTTCGTATTCGAAGTTGAAGTTCTTGAAATTCTTGAATGCTTTAGAGCTTGGTTCCGGCAGAGCTTCTGGACTTCTGAGTGCTTCAAATGGCTTGGTGTCCTCCTAAACGTCTCAGGAAGGCTTCTATTTATAGGAGTTTTGAGGTGGATGAGCGACACGTGGCGAAGTCTGATTGGTGACACATGTCACAGTCTGATTGGTTCGCTTTTGTCATCGCTTACACGTGTGAGGTTGCTTAGGTCATTGCTTACATGTGCGAGGCTACTTATGTCATCGCTTGCACGAGCTGATGCATGATTGGTTCTTGCATGACACTAGCAAATTTCTGTTGGCTTCTGAATAATAATAGTAAAACCTAGCAACAGCATGTGGCGTCTTGTAATTGGCTGCATTTTGTGAACTTGGTAGTGTGACGTGTCAGCTTGTGATAGGTCGGGAATTTTCCTTCTCTACATGGAGTCCTAAAGTGATTATAGATCCTAATCTTATTAGTTTATTAGGTTACAAACTCTACTGTAAAATACTAAATTTATACCAATTAATCTTTTAAATGGGGAGTATTAGAGAATTCTGATTCAAATTAGATTTAAGAGGTCAAGATTTCTTTAGATAAATTCAAAATTTATCCCTTCTTATCTTTTGTTTTCATGAAAGTTGTTCCCTCAAAAGCAACCAAAATTTTACTTTTATCTTCTCTAAATATTTTCTTTTTCTCCCTTAAAATATTTTTGTATGTACGTATCAATGTATCATTGCATTTAAATTTTCTTTTTCTTTTTCCTTTTTTTAAACAAAAGAATTACATCATGGAACAAAGCAGTATGCCGAAAAGGGACGAAATCCTTCCTTCTTCTTTTTTTGGGGGGGGGGGGGGGGTTTGGTTTTGGAATTTGGATACATGTTTAATTTTTTTTTTTTTTTTAGGATCACCTCTCCCATCTAATTCTCTCCCTTTTTCTAGCTCTCTTCCTTCATTATCTCCTCTTGAATCCCAGCAACCTTTGCAAATTCATCAAACCTATCTTAAATCTAGATCCCATATACTCATTAAACCTAAATACAAAATCCATATAAATCATCAAAGAACTGACATACAAGAATAAGCATAGCAACAACAGCAATTGAGAGAGAGGTGAGAAGTTGTGGGTTTGGGTTGAGAGAAGGTGAGAGAGTTATGTGGGTGTTTTTAAATATGAGAGGAGAGTATATAATAGATAATCTAATGTAAGTGTTTTTGAAAAGTGATTATGTAAATGACATAATTTCTTTTTAAATTAGTTTAAAGAGAAACCCTACAAAGCATTGTTACTAAATTTAACAACACATGATAATTTGAGTTTTAAAGATTTTGCTAACAATTAAAAAAATTGTGATATTATAAATTTGAAATGAAAAAAATATCGTAATTTTGATATATGCAAAAAACAAAAACATGAACAAAAATAGTCATTTCATACTATATTAAGTCATTTAACCAAAGAAAAAAAATTAAAAGCAAATCTTTATCTTTGCGCACATCTATCCAAAGAATTTTTTTTTTTACCACAAACCATAAATGAATACATACAGTTATAGACAGAAATAATAAATTGAGTTTAATTAGTTTATTTGAGACAACCAATCTACTAAAAGAAAGAGAGACCTTTTGGGTTTTTCATATATTTTCACGTACATAAATAGTTAAAAAGTAAATATTAAATACCAATGATTATGTAACCTCATGAATAATGGCAACCAAGATCAACCTCCTATTTTACATTATAGGACTTGAATTTAATGGTAAATGCAACACAACTTTGAAACTAAGAATGCAATCCTAATCCTATCTACTTTATTTGAATTAAACTTAAAAACTATAAGGTTGATTTTAATCAACCATTTAATTGGCTTTATTCCGTGACCAATTTGCTTGTAATTTAGCTCTTAGCAACCCTGTATTTAGGTGGGAAAATTGTAAGGGTAGTGTGTGAGAAGATGTGAAGAAAAGCTCAAGAGTGTGCAAGAAAAACAGAGGTTCACGGTTAGAGCTCGCGGGTGGATCGCGACTGGCTAGCCGCCAAAAGTTGGCACGTGAGAGGCACACTGGGAAGCTGAAGGGTCGCGCCAACTGTCACGCTACAGGACAAAAGTTCCAGACTGGCCAGGCCGTTACGTCGCGACTTGAACTCGCGACTTGGACAAGCCGCGAGACCAAGTTGCCAACTTGCCCTGTTTGACAAAAAATGACATTTTGCATTCCCTTCTCACCCTACTTTATATACACCATTATACCCATCATATTGAGAGAGATTCGAGAGAGAATTTTGTGAGAGAAAACCCTAGAGAAAAACAAGATTGCCTCATCCCTAATCTTCATCTAAAGAGACTCTACAAATTCCTCTACTCTCTTCCTCTCCATTGTCATACCATTGAGAGGTTATTTACCAAACCCTTATCTCACCACACCCACGTCTATGAGAATGTCCATTTGGTGCTTAGGGAAGTAGTTTGGAAAGGAATCAATATACATTGGTTGATGCTATGGTCAAGTAGCAGAATCCGGCAAGCTAAAGAAGAAATAGGTTCGGCGCAACATCGTTAGAGCAAGAAGCTTGGAGGGTTTAGGTACTTGGGTAGATTAGGCTTGGAGGGTCTTCTGCTGTTCATGTATCCCAATTATATTCTTTAGTGGATTTTATCACCGCTTGGAGGACGGCGGAGAGGTTTTACGTCGAGAACTTCGGTTTTTTCTTCGATAACACATCGTGTGTTGTCTGTGTGTTTGCATCTCTCTTTCCTTTATCTTTGCCTTATATTTACTGCTGTGGATGTGTTTATATTTGGCTTAGATTGTTTTATCAATTCTATTATAACCTTGTTATCATATTCCGCACATTAATTGTTTGATATAAAGCTCAAATTAATATTTTTGTATTTGAGGGTCTAAACGTTCAAGGTGTTCATACCCATGTTGAACTTTCAAAAACAAATGTCTTTTATCTTCTTATACTGCTATTGGATATAATCGCCTGTACAAAAGATGAGTAAACTTGGAAAAACAAGAGAGCTTGAATCCGGTAATCCTTCTTCTTCAGCCCTTAACTCTTTACTCTTCACGTTGTAAATAAACAACTTGCGGCAAACTAGTATAATGATTTCTACCGATCAAGAGTTGAAATTTTGGTATATTGCAAGAGGTAAAAAACTATCTTGAATGAAACTCTTCAAAGTTTTGGGCTTGCAGATCATCGACGAAAGAGCTTCTCAATGGTCAGAAAGTGGTGGTGGTTAGATGTGAAGAGATCTGTATCAACACAACTCAATCTCTTTCTTTCTTTCTTTAATATATAATATGAGTTTTGATTATTATTATTATTATTTGTAGAATGATTCCTCACAAGACTAAGCGTGGAGCTGCTGCGCTTGCTCGATTTAAGGCTTATGAGGGGATTCCACCACCATACGATAAGATCAAGAGGATGGTCATTCCTGATGCTCTCAAGTCTGTTTCTTTCTCTCTCTCTCTCTCTCTCTCTCTCTTTTTCATTTTTTTTTTCTTTTCTTTTCTTTAGTTTTCAAATGTTTTAATTAATTGTCTTCTGCTTTCTAAAAATAAAAAAAATATACATATATATATATATATAATAAACACAGGGTTTTGTGGCTTTAGGCTGGACATAAGTACTGTTTGTTGGGCAAGCTTTCATCTGAGGTTGGATGGAACCACTATGACTACTTTTATATATAAGTTTCTTAATGCATTTTATCTACATTTAAAGCATAACAATTACTATACTGTTCTGTGTCATGTTCCATAATATTTAATTTTATTGTGGATGATAATGGGAGATGACATTGTAAAGAGGTGTTTGCTTTGTCTTATTTTACTTCTTTTAATGTGTTCTGTTGCTTTACATTTCCAATTCATGGTGGCACTGTTGTCGGTGCTTTGTTTTTATTTTGGAAATTGTGATTAATCAAAAAGAGGAATTCTCCTGTTGTTTAAGTCATCCTGAATAGTCTTTTTCTTTTGTTCAAAATTTCCAATTACCCAACTCCTGTTTGAACTATGTTTTTCTGGGTTCAGTCAATTTCTTATGACTATTCTTATTTTAGATATTTGCATTTTTTTCTCAACGATATCTTTAACCATATTGAAATAGCTTTGCTATTTGCCTTCATATGGGCATTTTCTTGCATATTGATATGTTATAATGGTTGTTGATTCCCCAATTAAATGTCGATGCTGAGTAACTTATTGGATAATGTTTAGAAATATTAAGCAATATCTGAATCTCTTCTTGCTGTATTCGTGCTGGCATTTGTGTAATTGTCTATTTTGCTATTTGGATATATGTTTCACTTGTCTGAAAGTTACACTATGAAGAACTTGCCAGGGTTAACATTGTCTGCATATTATGTAGTCATTATTAAGTGATTGTTCTTCTTTGACTAATTAATGGTTGTGTGAGTGCTTTCTAATGCTTGTGAATCTCTTTGCTCCTGCAGGAACTTGAGAGGAAGAGAAAGGAGAGAGCTCAGGTTGCATATGAGAGGAAGAAGCAGTTGACAAAATTGAGGGTGAAAGCTGAGAAGACTGCTGAGGAGAAGCTTGGCCCCCAGCTTGAAGTTATTGCACCTATCAAGTATTAAGCATTGAAACGCGGTTATTTATATTGAAAAAACCATGGGACAGCTGAGTTGCAGTTAAATTTCTTTAGCATTTCGTTACAATGTTTCTGTCCGTTTGTGCAGGGTACATCTACCTTGCTGCAATTTTTCAAGTAGAAGATGTCGTGTTATAAATTGTTATCTGACTTGGGTTTTCAAATTAGCTCTGTTTGTGTCATTAATTGTCTCGTACTCCATTATACATTTTTTACTTAATTTGTGATGTCATTTGTATTTTTGTTTGTGTGGATTGGATGATAATATTTTCATGTTATTTCTAGAATGTTTACTTTTAGGGTATGTTTGTGTATTTTTCTGTATATGTTAAATGTGTTCACCTCCAATGTTGATCTGCCTCCAAGTTCCCACTATTTGGCATTCATTGGACCAATGATTTCCCTAACTATTTCTGGGATTAGTAGAACCTACAGCTAGATATTAGTAAGAGAATACAGGTTTAGATGCTTGGGGTATGCGGTATCAGATTGCCTGGTCTTTGGATATTGCTATATCAGATAGCTGAATTTTGTGTCTTTTGGGCTCCTTGTGAACTCATTTCTAAAAGAATTACCGTTTCATACTTTCATAAATATGGAAATACACACAGATGACCTCATACTGTTTGCTACTATTTGCTATCTTAGCAAATAAGTCTGGAAGGAAATCAATCAGCAGAACAAATAAAACTTTTGATTGCCAATCATCAGCTGCTTGACATTCTGAAAGTAAGCATATGAAACGTTTTTCAACCCCCAAGAAAAGGGAGTCAAGAATATATAAGAAAATGTCACGTTCTTACAAAATTGCAGATTAGCTTGTATAATCAGTTAGATAATTTAATGAACGTATTTTACATGACATCTACCAAGCTCACTGTAGTTGGCATTTGCATTAAACAGAAACTGTTGCCATCGAAAAGTGGCTTGGCTGATGAATTCAGTGCTTGCTCCACTTGATCTAGTCAATAGTTATGTGAATGTGTTGCGGCATTCATAAGAACTTGGCAAGGAAGTGCCGATGCCATGCTAAAATTGAATGTTATTAAAAATAAATTAAAGGGCTAATTTTTGTAACAATATACTCTGATTAATGCAGATCCCAAAAGAGAAAGTCTGAATAATAACTTCTTTAGCTATAAGTAAAATTTTTCTTTTCTCAGTATATGTCCTTTTCTCCCTGAAATGTACTTCAGGAAAGGATTTTATAATCTAGCAAAGAATCCTTAAGCGTGATCAAAGGTAAACATGACAAAACGGGTCATTTTTAAGTGGGTCAATCGAGTTTCGGTCTGGTAGGGTTTATCCGTATTTTTCAAACAACTTTTTTTTTTTTTCAATTACTAAAACAAATTAATGACAACCTGTTTAGAGAGAATAAATAAAATCAATTAAGAAAATGAATTGCACTTAATGCCACTTGTTAATATCTTTCCAATTTTGATAGTTTTGAGCATGACAAAAATTATTTATAGTCATAATTTCATGATGAAAAAGTCTTCAATGTTAATAGTTCACTGTCAAAATGCATATTATTACAAGTTTACATATTCAAAAAGAGATAGATCTTAAAACAAATAAAACAAGTAAGCCAGCAAAGTAGCAAGTTATTGGTTTTCTTAAATGCACATGTTCCTATTGCATTTACAATAATAGTAAAGTTAGATTACTTAGAAAGATAAACTAAAAAAAAAAAAAGATTTAAAAATAAACATAATATATTAAGTAAAGAAGAATAAGTAAATATTTTATAAGAATTACACATCAATCTCAATTTACTCAATGTTGGCAACAGATTCAGTATTGCAAATATTCATACTTGCAAATTGTAGCTTAAGTTGGCCAATTTCGTCAGCATCTTCATCTACAAGACACTGCAGAGACATTGCTTCTTTTTATATAGTTAGTAGAAAAAAGTGCCCAAATCAATGACTGAAAAAAAAAATGTACATATTCAACAAACCAAAAGTATTGTACTTTTTACACATTCACCTAACAAGTGTCACAACATTTTCATAAAACATTTATTTTTAGTTGTGGTTAGTCACAGTTTTATATTTTATTTTAACTTATAAGAAATTGACACCTCAATAATTGTAAAAATATTGTAAAATTTGTTGTGTCAGTATAACAATATATATAATAATAAAAAAAAGCTATAGCTACTGTAGCTACAGTGCCTATGGTACTGTAGCTACTAAAAAACAAAACAAAAACAAAAAAAAAAACAAGGTGGCTCAATCAACCAAAATAGCACTGTAGAGACATTGCCCTTTTTTATATAGTTAATAAAAATTTAATATGATGTTGCATTATAATTGGCAATTGATGTGGCAAATAAACTTTATAAAGAAAAAAGTTCTAATCATATTCGCGGCTCTATTGTTTGTTTGTTGAGAGACGTGTTATTTTGACTTTGTAATTTTCCTGAAATCTCATTAACTATGGAATTTCAACAATGGGTATTAAGATTAAACCATAGCTTTAAAAACCAGACCTAAGTTTACCAAAAAAAGAAAAAAACAGACCGAACTAGTAAAAACTTGTGAAAACCGGGTAAATTCAGGAATTAAGATCAAAACCAGATCTTTGACAAAAACTATTCATTTGATTCGGTTTATCACAAAATTGTCTAAAGGATAGAATGATAATTATCCAGGATGCTCGACAAAGTACTGTCGTAGCTCTTTTTAGTTTTAGTAACTGTGTAAATTACTAAAACTATATAATTACTGCTTGTTTTGCTTCTCTTTGTTCTGTTTTTGTGCTCCGTTAATAGTTGAAAAATGATACTAAAACTTTAGGTTAGCCTTCGAGCTAAAAATGGAAAAAGAAAGATGAAATGGTATTGGGTTGTAAAAATGGGGAAAATAAAGGATTTTTATGTGTTTTATGGGGTTACGTGTTAGAGAGACTCGTTTATAATTCATAATAGTTCTAATTAATGAGCTGAAATATTTTAGAGTAGAAATTGAGTCTGATAAATCATGTGAAGAATTTATTTCCTACACAACAAGAAAATAAAAACATATAAATAACAACCACTTTCTTAAGGTGAACCATATTTTAAGTTATTTCAAATTTTAATATATTTTAAGGATAAATTTTTATAATATTATGTTAAACCAATATCAAAAACTTGATTAGAGTGATCTAAGACGGGCGAAAACATCCCATCAAAGGAATGGTATAATTTGGATGCAGAAGCACCTCCCTAGCACCTTTACCACTCTTTTTCTGTCACAATGTCTCTCTGCACAAGCCCAAATGAAAAAAAAAAAAATGTAATACTAAAACAAACAAACAAAAATCATTCAAATTAAAATTTTCAATTAGTCCAACTAGCTCTCTCTTTGAGTTATTCCTAAGTAACCAAAATCCCATATAGATATCCAAAATTCAACTTATTCCAGCCAAAACCAAAAAAAAACACAAAATTTTGAACTTTTCATGTCTCCAAACCTCAATTTAGCAAAACCCACAATTTCTCCAACCCAAAACAAAAAGCAGCAAAAGTTTGCAATTTTCTCAGCAACCAAACAAAGAGAGAGAGAGGAGAGAGAGAGAGTTACCTCATTAGCCAGCGAATCAAACTGCAGGAAAGACCGAAGCTCTGGGCAACAATCAAGGAGCCTTTGGAGTGAAAATTGAAGACTGAAACTACCGTCCATAGCCATTGTATTTTGATCACAGTGCCTTCGTGTATGTATATATATATATATATATATATATATTGAAAAATAGAAATGTATTTGTTTATATAAACTACAAAATTTCACAGACCAGAAGCAGAAGCGATTTGAATCAAGCTTTGGTCTTTCTGGTTCCAACTTTCAATTTCGAAAGTGAAAAGTTAGGGTTTAAGGTTTCTTCTTCTTTCAATTCAGGGGTTTCTTCTAGGTTTTAGAGAGCGAATATTTAGGGTATGAGTTGAA
>NW_027070185.1:142382-161911 GCF_002906115.3 Quercus suber
CTCAAGATACCCGTAAGATCGTAATTAGCCTCAATTGAACATGCAAGGAGTGATGATCCAATTATTATAATATTATTTTTTGACAATTGTCTTATATATTATGCTTGCAAGCATAATAAACAAGTCATATTGAGCATATCAAGTTCAAGTCATCCTCATTCTCATAAAAAAAAAGTTCAAGTCGTCCTATTACTCATTTATGATATATATATATATATATATATATATATTCAGAATTGTATGTGGATTTTATTGCTCAAAACTTTTGTTTATTGAAAGACAAATTTTACAAAAAAATAGATTCTAGCAAATTAGGATCAAACATAATTAATTTGAAATTAATAGAATAAAATTTATTGATCATGTTAAAATATGAGTTTAGTCAGAGGTAAATTCATTAATACTAAAGTAAGTCTAAAAGTTATATGGTACAAAATTTCTTTTAAAGAAAAGTCTTTTTTTTAGTAAAAAGTAATTTAAGGTTTTGAATTTTGAGTTAGTATGTAATTAATAAGAAATTTTTAGTACAATTCATCTAAACACATGATGACTTATTCACATTCGCCTGAACATGTGAAGAAAATGATCAAGTAACAAAAAGAATTGGCTACACAAGGTTGCTAAGTGACACCTATAAAAGATGTTACAATATCATATCATATCATATACTATATAATAAAAATTGGGCTTAAAAGCCATAGTTGTGCCAAGTAACTGCACCAAATTGCAGAAATTTGTTTAGATTTTAAAATTTTTTTTTTTAAAAATCCTTATCTTCTTCTCCTATAATTTCTAATTTTATAAAAATATTAAGTTGATTACAATCCAAACTCTTCATCTAAACTTTTTATTATTATAATTTATAAGTTGATAAAAAAAAAATCTTAATTTGATTACAATCCAAACTCTTCATCTTTTTTTTTTTTTTTATTATACTACTACATGTTAAAAAAAAAAAAAAAAAAAAAAAAAAAAAAAAAAAACAAACAACAAAAACAAAACAACATATTCAACAACTTTTAGTGTTTAAATGAAACACTAAATTCTTTGAATTCTTTCTTCACACATGCGACTTTTTTTTTTTTTTGGATTTCCTGTTCGCGTGCCACCTTTTTAAATATTTAGATTTCAATTTCACACCTCCACAAATTAGACTAATATTGGACTTTTGTTCATATCAACTTTTTCAATATAGAGTGTGTGTGTATACACACACACACACACATATATATCAAATAATTCATAATGAGTACCTACTATACGATTCTTTTTCTCTATTCTTCTCTTCTTCTACCTACAACCTTGAGTATATTTTGTCTTTTGTTTAACCTAATTTTTTTTTAATTGAAATAGCTTTGGCTAACTGACTTTTAATTAGAGTTGTAAACTTTGACCAATAAAAGAAGGCAATCTGTTCATTTAGTCTTTTTTTTTTTTTTTTTTATCAATCATTAAATATGATTAGACATGAATTTTTATCAATCATTAAATTTTATATTATTACAATTTTTTAGATAAATATATTATTTTATTTATCTTCATCAACCATGCTTAGAAACTTGAAAAGGTTCAAGTTTTACAAATTTCAGTTTTTATTTCTCTTGAATTAATAGTTTGAGTTTAAGTTTAGTAGTGATTTTACTTTTTAATGAGACTCTTATGAAGATAGTTTGTTTGAGATTAAACTCTATTAGCTAAAATTATAACAATATAAAATTATATTACCACTAAAATTTGATTTCAACTAAATCTAGAGTAAAGTTTACAATTTTTAAACCATTGCTATATTAATTTTTGGATAGATACAAAAGCTTATTTGTTGATATCAACTTTTTTTCCTCTTCATCAATATATGAATTATCTACAATTTTTATTTTGTATATACAAATTTTTTTGTCATCAATTTTAATTTAAGTGTTAATTTATCTACCTTTAAAATTTTCAATCCACACACTTGAAAAAGTTTAAATTTTCCAAATTTCAATTTTTTTCTTAGTGAGTTGAGAGTTTTAGTTTAGTATTTATTTTACATTTTTAATGACACTCTTATGAAGAGTTTGTTTGCCAATTTGGTTACAAAACATGTAAAGATCTCATATATAATCATCTCAAGCAACTTTACTCCACACATAAGGTTAACACTAATTCTTTCTTTGTTTACATTATGCATTAAGAAAGTCAAAATAATGCTCATAAGCCATGTGTTTTATCTCTTCAAAATGCCCATTCCTTTTCAATTTTTTATTTTCAAAATTATAGTGTTTTGGTAATAGGTTATACTACTAAATGCACAAAAAAGGTTTACTCTCATTAATTATTAATACAGTGGGGTGAAGTGGAGTTCACTGTGTTCCTCGAAGTCTGTAGGTGGTATGGGGTTTAGGGATTCTCAGCATTTCAATAACGCTTTATTGGCTAAGCAAGTGTGACGGCTCTTTAACCAAAGGGATACCCTCCTCCATAGGGTGTTCAAAGCAGAATTCTTCCCAAGTGGGAGCATTTTTGATGCGGCTGTGCCTGCAAAATGTTCCTATGCATCGCGAAGTATATTGCAGGCTAGGGAGGTTATACAGAAGGGAGCTATTTGGCGGGTTGGTGATGGGAAGTCAATAAAGGTTTAGGAGCATCGATCATTACCTGATCCTGTGAACAGTAAAATCCTGTCTCCTAGGATGGATTTTGCCATTTCCTGGGTTAGTGAACGCTTGCTACCCAATTCTCAAGCTTGGAATGTTGATTGATCACACTTTTATCCGATGGGATCATTAATTAATAGTTGATCAGGCTTCATCTTCATTAGAGGCTCAAACGGTTTGGAAGGGTATTTGGCGTATCCGAGCCCCAAAAAAGATCCGTCATTTTGTATGGAGAGCTGTGAAGGACTCATTGCCAACCAAAGAGAATCTGCACAAGCGACACATTCCCTTAGACGTAACATGCTCCCTCTGTGATGAGCATCAAGAAATAATTTTGCATGCTCTTTGGTTATGTGATCAGGCTAAGGCTGTTTTGAAATCTGAAATCAGTTTTGCTTTGATGTATAAGACACAATTTCGGTCATTTATGGATTTTTTTGGAGGCTGTGTTGGGCAAAGGATCAGTTTTCCATGTGGCCTGGTTCTCTACAATTGCCTGGAGTTTATGGCAGAGACGTAATAAGATTAGAGAAAAGCAACCTTTTTGGCCTCTTCACGAAGTCAGCAAGCGAGCCAAGGATATGGTGACAGAGTACTTTGAGATTCACAAGCAATCTCCCAAAGTTCAGAGGAGAGTAGCTTTGGTTCGCTGGCAACCCCCACTAGAAGGCCTGTATAAAGCCAATTTTGATGCGGTCTACTTTGGCAATTCGGGAATGGCAGGTATTGGAGTTGTTGTTCGTGATAGTGAGGGGGAAGTAATTGCTACCTACCCTTAGCCAGAAGATACGTGAGCCTCATTCGGTGGATGCAGCTGAAGCTCTAGCTTGCAACAGAGCAGTAACTTTTGCCAAGGAGTTGAGCCTCTTCTCTGTGATTGTTGAAAGAGACAGCAAGCGGGTTGTTCAAGCAGTCACCAACAATGGGGAAAACCTGACACTTTTTGGTCACGTGATTAAGGAGATTCATTGTTTATGTTCAAGCTTTGCTAGGATTAGTTTTCAGCATGTAAGGAGGGAGGGTAATAAGCTAACTCATGCCCTCGCATGTAGAGTAATTTTATCTGTTGACACAAATGTTTAGGTGAAAGAACTACCCACTAATTTGGAGGATGTATTCCAAATGGATTTGATTGATTAATAAAACTTCGCTTACTTGATTCTCCCAAAAAAAAAAAAAAAATTATACAGTGGCAATAGATTGTTAATGTAGATCAAACTCTTTGGCAATAATTTACTATGAATAACAATCTATTTTCTAAACTATAAGAAATTTAAAATTCTACTACATCTATAATTCTATTGGCAAAAGTTTCAAGTAATTTAAAATAAATTTAATATTTATTTTGATTGAATATCATAATTTTATGTTTTAATATGTAAAATTTATATGTTACACACTATGTTCATAAAAAATGACTCAAATGTATGTATTAATTATATGCTGTAACATTAATGTGCTATATAATGTGACTAACTAATTATTAGTACCTTCTCAAAAAAAAAAAAAAAACTAATTATTAATACAGTTTTGAATATTTTGATTTATTTACATATATTCTTTTAAGTAAACTGTGCCTTTAACTCGTTATATAAGAAAGAGAAGTAAAATCCTTAACTTAGAGTTCTGTAATTTATTGAGCCAAGTTCGTCGGCCTAGCATAGGCCCAAAGTGCGCCCATATTGGCACCGTATCAATAAAACCTTAACCTAGAGTTCACTTAATGTGGTATATAAAAATACTCTCCTAAATACAGAAAACAGTCTGTCAAATAAAATAAAAAATAAAAATAATAAAAAAGCCACGATAATCCACCTTATGATATTTAAAAAAAAAAAAAAAATCCCTGATATCAACGGCATTGGTCTCCCTGTACGAGAACAATTTTGGAAAAACTCAATAAACACCCCCCCCCCCAAAATTCAACTTCCTATTACTTAACTATTTTCGGAGAAATAATAAATAAAATGAAATTTATTAGAGTAGAAAATTTGACGGGTTGTTTTGAACCGTGGTTAATAAAAAAAAANACCACTTTCTTAAGGTGAACCATATTTTAAGTTATTTCAAATTTTAATATATTTTAAGGATAAATTTTTATAATATTATGTTAAACCAATATCAAAAACTTGATTAGAGTGATCTAAGACGGGCGAAAACATCCCATCAAAGGAATGGTATAATTTGGATGCAGAAGCACCTCCCCTAGCACCTTTACCACCTCTTTTTCTGTCACAATGTCTCTCTGCACAAGCCCAAATGAAAAAAAAAAATGTAATACTAAAACAAACAAACAAAAATCATTCAAATTAAAATTTTCAATTAGTCCAACTAGCTCTCTCTTTGAGTTATTCCTAAGTAACCAAAATCCCATATAGATATCCAAAATTCAACTTATTCCAGCCAAAACCAAAAAAAAAACACAAAATTTTGAACTTTTCATGTCTCCAAACCTCAATTTAGCAAAACCCCACAATTTCTCCAACCCAAAACAAAAAAGCAGCAAAAGTTTGCAATTTTCTCAGCAACCAAACAAAGAGAGAGAGAGAGAGAGAGAGAGAGTTACCTCATTAGCCAGCGAATCAAACTGCAGGAAAGACCGAAGCTCTGGGCAACAATCAAGGAGCCTTTGGAGTGAAAATTGAAGACTGAAACTACCGTCCATAGCCATTGTATTTTGATCACAGTGCCTTGTATGTATATATATATAATATATATATATTATATATTGAAAAAATAGAAATGTATTTGTTTATATAAACTACAAAATTTCACAGACCAGAAGCAGAAGCGATTTGAATCAAGCTTTGGTCTTTCTGGTTCCAACTTTCAATTTCGAAAGTGAAAAGTTAGGGTTTAAGGTTTCTTCTTCTTTCAATTCAGGGGTTTCTTCTAGGGTTTTAGAGAGCGAATATTTAGGGTATGAGTGATTTTCATTTTGTGTGTTATATATAGGGGGCTTGGCTGGCTTACTTGATGACGTGGCTGTGAAGTCGAGGATTGGGTTTGCGTTTTCAACGAGAGAGCGCTTTTAATAAGATCACATGAAGTCGAGATTTCAACAAGCGACTTTTTGACATTCACGATACCTAAATTAACCTCATGCTTTTTCTTTATTCCCAGATTATCAAAGTAGTCATCACCATACCGCACAACTTTTCCTTTTCCATTTTTTTTTTAAAAGTAAATTATATATTTAATCTCTATTCTACATACCATATTTTAATTTAGTCCGTAACCTTTTAGTACTGTGCACGAAAACTTATAGAAACTAGGGTTTAGAGGTCCAAGAAACAAATGAAATTTTTTTTGCAAAAAATAAAAAGAAATAGAAAAACTCAATTAAAACTTGATAAAAAATGCCCTAGGGTTCTACTGGCCAAGAATTTTGATTGAAATACTATTTCGACATTTTTGCACGAAAACTTGTAGATGGCATATTTAGTGATCCAAAAAAGTAAAAGTCTAGCAGTAATGATATATTTTGTGGTGCCCTATGTCTGTAGTTTGAAACTCCGCACTATCTAACTGTAGTCAAGGTTTTTATACCCAAACTGTTCATTGAATCGTAAAAGGGAGAGGTTCAAGATTTTTAAGGTCGAACCAAGGTCGAACCGTGATGATGTCATAATTAATTTAATAATTATTTAAATATAAATGAATATATTAAATTAGTATAAATAGAAAAATTAAATTAAATGACCCAATTAAATATAGAAATCTATCTTAATTTGTACTAAATACCATGAAATTGTTGAACAGGTTACCACCCCTGAAAACTAGAGATCAAAACACTCATCTAACTAAAACCATACAAAATTCTAGTTAAAAACAATATATAGAACTTGGAAATAAAAACAAAACCATCATAATTTGACAGCAAAAGATAAGATTGAAGAGATACCACGTCAGTTTAGAACCTTTGAGATCTATTGTGTCAAGCGAAGAGATGGTGGCGCCATGAAAATAGTGGTGATGATAGGTTGCAAGTCGACAATGGTGGCGAAGACAACATGTCTTCCTATCATTAGTAAAGTTACTAGTTAGTAGTCATAAGAGACGAGTATTTGCTGGTAATCTCTTGGATAGAAATAAAACTTTTATGGAGATTTTAATCAGGTTAATATTCTAACCCTACCCAAAGATTACCAACAAATTTTCCTCCTCTCTGATGAAGTTAACTCAACTTTGCTAACATCAGAAAGACTATTGCCTACACAAGTTCTTTCTCTCAAAATGACTATTAAAAGAGAAAAACTTATATAATGTTAGGAACTGGAGTTCTTCCTTAGCATGTCTGTTTTTGATGTTGAAATTAAAGATGGTCTTTGGGTGATGAAGCCATGGAAATCTCCGAGTCCTGATGGATTACACGCCGGTTTTTTCCAGAGATTTTGGTCTGTAGTTGGTGAGTCGGTCAAAAAGGAAGTTAAGCTAGGTTTTGAGGAGAGGAAAATTCCTAGCTACCTAAATAAGACCAACATTGCCCTAATTCCTAAGATTTTGGGCTCGGAAACTCTAGGAAACTATTGTCCTATTAGCTTGTGTAATACAATGTACAAGCTTGTGACAAAAAAATATTGTGTGCAGATTAAGGCCTTTCCTTGACAAGCTTATCTATCCATTCCAATCAGCTTTTGTTCCAGGTAGGAAGGAGGTGGATAATGCTATTGTTGTGCAAGAACTCATACATACTATTAGCTCTAAGAAAGGCCGGGTGGGTTATATGGCAATAAAGGTAGACTTAGAGAAGGTGTATGGCAAGATAGAGTGGAGTTTTGTTAGAGCTCTCTTTTAACTTAACATTCGGAGGGTCTTTGGCTAGTACCCACCGATGCCCTTTGATTGGTTCTTCTCTTTTGTTCTTCAGGTGCACCCATTGATGCGTGTGTGGACGATCAACACACTAACGATTTTTGTGCATCATCAAATACCAACAAGGTATCTCAAGAAGGTCTCGTAAGACATCTCATTCACAATATGTGGCATTAGTATTCCATTTTATGTTTCATCAACCATAGTTTGCTACATATCTCTATTATTCCTTATAAAGTAGTAATTAACGTTTAAAATTGAAAAAAAAAAATTTAAGCATTTGTTATACTACAATTGGTGGAAAATAAAGTGTAAACACTAGTCCACTCTTAGTGTTATACTAATCGAAAAAATTATACGGGAGTGCAATAATGTCATACTCTCTACTCTCATCTAAATAGTATATCTCACCATGAAATTTAACTAGTAGGAGTGTGAGACTCACTATTTATGTGAAAAGAGGAAATACGACATTATTTATATTTATTAAAATTTTTATAAAGCAACCAAAGTTTGATATAGAGAAAAGACACTCAACAAATTATAATTTGTGCATCACAAACTGAAACACATAATACAAGTTTATATCCTTGATTCCATGAGTTCCTATTTTCCTTGATAAGCATGTTGACAGATAATAAATAAATAAAAACTGGTAGTGACAACTAAAAATATAATTAAGTGGCTGGATCTGTACTGTGTAACGAGAGTATTCACAAACTAACATGGTGAAGATTAGAGTGGAGGGTCTCATGGTTATAGTTATAGTCTTAGAGATGGGATGGTGTTTAACAAAAACTCAACGAGGAACGACTGGTAATGCTAGCTTGCAAAATTGCCAATTTATACGTAACTTGGTGCGTGGTCTCTTGTTGAGCTATAAACCCAGTGGGCCCATTGACAGATATCTGTTACTTGGACTATGGACCAGTAGATTTCACATTTGAGTAATGATGACCATCTCAAGCCTAGCTCAAAGGCTAATATCTCTTACGTACACAAACTTTTTGAACTAAAATGGTGAACCCTATAAAAATGCGTGTAATAGAATGTACCTAGCCCTTTTCCTTTCTTAAACAGAAGAGTCACATGCCTTCTTCTTCTTCTTCTTCTTCTTTTTTTCTTTTTTTTTTTTTTTTTTTTTTTTTTTTTTTTTTTTTTTTTTTTTTTTTTGGGTGCAAATTCGGTTTCAACAACATATCACATTGTAAAATTTATTCTCTTTGAAACCAAGGTTTTGAAACCTGGATTGGATGGAGCGGTCTGACCGGAAAAACTGGGAACCAAATTGAAATCCAGTTTTTTAAGCATAGAGAACTAGGTATACATGAGTTCTAAAAGAACCTAAGCTCTCACACCTTATAAGCAAGATTGAAGCCATGACTAACGAACTAAGTGCTCTTCTTGGGAGCTAATATGCAATATTATTAAATTTATATTAAATTTACATGATTTATAGTTTCTAAACTTCGAGTATTGTGTGTGCTTTCTTCAAGCTTCCGTGACATCAATAAAGCAAACCGTAAGAGAAGTGTCACAAAATAAGCCACATAATAATTTTTATATTGTGAGGATATACTATAGGGGTGGTATGTTAGTTTACCCTCATGCTTATTACTTTTATTTGGCAATCATGGTCTGGTATGCTTCTTTTTATACAATAATTATGTATTTATTTATTATTTTTTGGCCACCTTCTCAAGGATAGTAATGAAGAATGGATGAATGGATAGTGTGTTCTCTTTGTATAGGATGCAAAATTGAGAAAAAGTACAAACATATTCCTTTTTCGTTACTTCTTGGTAAGTGGCGGCTCCAGAATTTTTTTCTAAAGGGTTGATAAAAAGATAAATCTTAGATAAAAAATGAATCTTGTGGTCTACAATGTTTCTTTATTACAAATTTGTCCATAGTATTAGCAAGAAAATAAAATATAAACTATTTGTTCATTTGACATATAGTTTTATAACAATGAACATAGTAATTATTATTGTTAAGATAAAATCTTGAAAATCGTCTATTGTTTTCAAATACAATATTAAAATTACTAATTATTATTGCTAAATGAACTTTAATTATCATTGCTCAGAATACTTATATCTATTATTTTGTTTTAACTCTTTACAATTCTTGTATTTAACAATTCAACTCAATTTTGACAACTATTGTTCTTTGTAACTATATTAAGTGTGTTTGGGTCTTGCTTATAAGCCAACTTATTACTTCATCTTTTTTCTTTTTGTTTGTGGGTTTCATGTGATTTCCCACTTATTTTATGCTTTAAGCAAAATGTTGGATAAACTATTCCCAAATAGATGCTAAGAAAATTTTTGTTGTGTTAACATTTGCTTTTGTCTTCATTCAATCACTCTTGGCCTGTCCTACGCCCCTAATCCCTACTCAACAAATTACAAATTAAAAGCACTTCAGATTCAGTAATTAATTTTTATTTCCAAGGTTTTAGATTAAATTAACTTGTTGTCGGACTCTCTTTAAAAAAAAAATTCCAAAATATTAGTAAGAGGATTATATTTAAGGTTATTTTAGTTGTGATTCAAAAAAATTAGGGTCAAAGTGTTCTAATTTTTATCTTAGAGGGTCCAAACAAAATAAATATTTTATATTTTATATTTTATATATTCTTTCTTGCCAAGTCAGGGGGTTCATTTGAACCCCCTAGAACATGGCTAGCGCCGCCCATGTTCTTGGTCAATTAATAATGTAATACTCAACTGCAGAGCTGATATCAAATTATGTGCATGATGTTGGGTATGTTTTAAAATTAATTGGGTATGTTCAAAGCTTAAGCCCATAATATTTTGTTGTAAAACCCAAGCCCATGCTCTAGAATTTTCCTTGATCAGGAATTTTTCGCAGCGAACAAAATCCTCAATCATCTCATATTTCCTTAGAAAACTAGTAAGCCGCACCATCCCCCTTTTTTTTTTGTAGAAAATACATAGTAGCTTGCGGCATCAATGGGAAAGAAAAATTCCTTTGTTTTTGCCTTTTCCTTTTCACTCTAATCATCTTTAGCTACTTCCTTTTTAAGAGCTCTAAGACTATCAAATTCTGTATATATGAGATTAGTTTAAAACAATAAAAACACATATTACTTTGTGTGAGAGTGCTTTTTTTTCTTAGCACACAGGCCCAAGTAGAGACAAGGATCCCGGGCCCAAATACTTGTTGTTTTGGTGGACTGGGCTTGGTTCACCGCAGCTAAATGAGGCTGATTACGAACCAAGTTGCGCGCAAGTCACATAAAGCTCCTCAAAATGAAAAATGCAATTCCTCTTGGTACCTCAGGGCGTACTATCGTGGGATCCCAAGCATACTGTTGTGGGATCCCGAGGTGTATTAGACCTATAAGAACCCAGAATCTTTGGTTCTCTGAACTATATGATCTTTTCCATGTTTATTATGTAATAGAGTTTTGTCCTTTCCCTTTACCTCTATGGGTGCTACATAAAAGAACACACTACACATATCTTCAAATAATTGTTAGTTTCTTAGATTAGGATATACATTTTAAGTTTCATGAGAATGATTCTGCCACGAGGATCCTGGCCCTAATTCTCACAGACTTGGTGCTTTTGCACAAGATTTGTGGGATTTGGAACTCAAGTCCGAGTGGCTTTGCTTGGGCTTTGCCTTCCAAGATAGTTAGGTGAGAAGGATTTTAGAAAGAAACAGTAAAGGAAGACAATGTAATAAAGAAATACACAAAATAATTGTTAGAGATCCTCAAATCAATATGAGGTATTTCATTATTTTTCTTGATTGTGGGTTATAATATGCTCACTAAGACGTGATACAAGGTTCAACTAAGTTCAAAAATTACAGACTTCGATAGCTATTCAAGCTTCCAAGACTTGCAAAGTTTGAATTTGTTGAATCCGAGTATGTGCTATAGTGGCTGTCTCTGGGATACCGGGAGCGGTTCCTCTGTTTTCTTTTGATTTTATAGAGCTTTTCCTATAGTTCTATATTCACGTGATACAAGGTTTAACTAAGTTAAAAAATTACAGACTTTGATAGCTATCCAAGCTTCCAAGACTTGCAAAGTTTGAATTTGTTAAATCCGAGCATGTGCTATAGTGGCTGTCTCTAGGATACCGGGAGCAGTTCCTCTGTTTTCTTTTGATTTTACAGAGCTTTTCCTATGGCTCTGTTGTGATATCTTTTCTCAGATCAAAATGATGATGAATGAATGTTCCTTAGCATGGGTTTTCTCTTCCTTTTATAGTGCGACTCTAGGGCTTCGGGGCACGAGCGATTTCTTTCTTTTGCCCCTCAGAGCTCGTACTGTGTCAGCTAACCAGAGGCTTGTCCTTTCCTTTTTCCTCATAATTTCTTCCTTTTGGTCCGACCAAGCTGAAAGCCCCTAGCTAAATTTCTATTCCAAGATCCACTCAAGTTGCTGATCTTAGCTATTTGGCCCTCTTCGCCTTTTCAGTTTTTGTCTACCCTCCATCCTTGTCATTTTTCCCAAACAATCGGTATCTTTTACTGCTGGGTTGAAATCTCCCTCCAACCACTTCTACTTATGGTTTTCTCATGCTTGGTTCCTTGAGGTGCAGCTCCTTTGTTCATGAATGTTTGCTTTACACTTTCTGACGCATGACTGGGCGCTTGAGACCTGTTTTTCCTTCATCGTTTATGCTTTGAGCCGTTTCAATCTTACTTAGAGCATGTTCTGTGTCCTGAGGATCTCGACCCTCTGGGGATCCTAGTCCAGTTCTTTCACTAGAATTTGCTGGACTTTTTAATGGCCTTTTTTGCTGGAAATTTGAACATACATAGAGCCTTGATGTCGATTCTTCTTACTATACGAATTGGGCCTTCTTTATTTTTTTATGGAATGGGCTTTGTGAAATTTTGGACCTCAACACTTTGATACTTGTGCTCTTTTGTTTTTACTGAAAATTTTCTCTTGGGCATTTGTGACGAGTTCGAAACTCTGTTTGTGAGTGCACATTAACAGAGTTGCCATTGTCTCCTAGAAAGCGACCGCCTAAGCCATCTGCACCGACGGATTCATTCCAACGAGGACGAAATCGCTTCTTAACGACAGCGGATTTAGTTCCATACCTCGGCGATAAGTTTTACTTAATCCTTGATTTTATATGCTTTTGCACTTGTCTATTTTGCTTATAAGTTAATTTAAGCATATCTTGTTTTACTGATATATTATTGATATTGCTTTGTAACTTTGTTAATCAATTTGGACAATTTTCCAAACTATACTTCCTAACACATGATTGTAAAAACATCTTCGGAAGACATTGAGAGATGATAGTTAGACATATCTCTTATCTAAGAAGCGAACCACTGTGTGGACATTTTGACAAATGTAGGATACAAACAAGAAAAGTAGATATCCCAATATTTGTTACCTTGTTTTGACAAAGACAATATTGGAACCTCTTTATGAATTTTGTGCATCCTATGGACAGTTATGTTGTACTGAACTTCTAGTTTTAAACACATATTTTGTATTTCTAAGCAAAATATTAAAGAATTTCTTTTTCAGGTCATGAAAAATTCATTCTTTTGCTTTTACTGGCTTAATGATTTTTTTTTTTTTTTGCAACAAATGATGTTTGGATTCTCTCCATTCTAAAGGACTTTAACGAAAAGCTCCACGACTTTAAAACCACATTTTAGATAGGTAAAGGTAAAACTTAGATATAGTTTGATGTAGTATATTAGATTTAGATCCACAATTAAACTAAAACACATGGCTTTATTTATTCAATACATCATAAACAATGTTATCTTTTTAAGAAAAATTAATTCAATAAAATTTTGTGTTTGAATTCAATTAGAAAACCTAATGTATTCTATGATTCTACCTAAGAAATTTTACCTAAGTTCTAGCCAACTTATGTATTTTGCTTTCCTATGTATGATAAAGAAAAAAAAACAATTGTTGCCTTGCCTTGCAGTTTTTTGTATGCATATTTTTGGTAAGATTTTATTTTATATATTTTATTTATTTTTTTAATTTGTGATTTCCTCGTAGCCCTAGCAACACTTTAATTATTTATGTGAGATATATTTATCATAAGTTCTCATTACCTCACTTTAAAGTTAATTATTAACAAACATTGTTGTTTCTATTATTATTATTATTATTATTAGTATTAATGCCAAATTTGTAACAAATATGAAAAGAAAGATATTCAGGTTAATTTACAACACAGTTCAAATAATATTAGTCAATGAGTGATATTTTGGCTTTGCTTGGTATGAATTTTGTTAAGGTCCTTGCATGCATGATACTTCACCCACTACATGCTTATAATTAAAATATTTTATAGCTCAAGCAGTAAAATATTTTGTCTTTAAGTAAAAACTAAAGTTCAGATCCTGTAAGACAGACAAATTTGCAATTCAAAGTTTTGGTTGATGAGATTTTCATCAGTGTGGTGAGGCACTTCTGAGCATGACGCTCCAAAGCGTAGCTTCTCTTGCAAGACTCATAAGCCACCGAGTATGGTGGCGGAAGGGACAGGGATGCCGAAGGAGGAGAAATAATGTAAGAGCCATAAGCGGTTAATAAGGCGAAGAAGATTATTAGAGTGAAGGGTTTCATAGCTAGAGGGTGTATAGTACTAGTGTTTAATGGTTGGTGCATGGTGCATTGTGCAATTTATACCATTGTTAAGTGGAGATGGGAACGAATTGGGACTCCAATATTTGTGTTTTAGTTAGCTTAAGTGTTTGTGTTTGTTATAGTAACACATTGTTAGCATATATATTTTGTAATTGGAGTCCTAGAGTGATTATGGATCCTAATCTTATTAGTTTATTAGGTTACAAACTCTATTGTAAAATACTAAATTTATACCAATTAATCTTTTGAATGGGGAGTATCAGAGAATTTTTATTCAAATTAGATTTAAGAGGTCAAGATTTCTTTAGATAAATTCAAAATTTATCCCTTCTTATCTTTTGTTTTCACGAAAGTTGTTCCCTCAAAAGCAAGCAAAATTTTACTTTTATCTTCTCTAAATATTTTCTTTTTCTCCCTTAAAATATTTTTGTATGCACGTATCAATGTATCATTGCACTTAAATTTTCTTTTTCTTTTTCCTTTTTTTAAACAAAAGAATTATATCATGGAACAAAACTGTATGCCGAAAAGGGACGAAATCCTTCCTTCTTCTTTTTTTCTTTTTTTTTTTTTTTTTTTTTTTTTTTTGGGGGGGGGGGGGGGGATTTGGTTTTGGAATTTGGATACATGTCTAATTTTTTTTTTTTTTTTTGGGATCACCTCTCCCATCTAATTCTCTCCCTTTTTCTAGCTCTCTTCCTTCATTATCTCCTCTTGAATCCCAGCAACCTTTGCAAATTCATCAAACCTATCTTAAATCTAGATCCCATACTCATTAAACCTAAATACAAAATCCATATAAATCATCAAAGAACCGACATACAAGAATAAGCATAGCAACAATAGCAATTAAGAGAGAGGTGAGAAGTTGTGGGTTTGGGTTGAGAGAAGGTGAGAGAGTTATGTGGGTGTTTTTAAATCTGAGAGGAGAGAGAGAGAGAGATTAAATGAAAATAATAATAATAAAGAATAAAAATAATTATTTAAATAAAATAGAGTATATAATAGATAATCTAATGTAAGTGTTTTTGAAAAGTGATTATGTAAAGGACATGATTTCTCTCTAAATTAGTTTAAAGAGAAACCCTACAAAGCATTGTTACTAAATTTAACAACACGTGATAATTTGAGTTTTAAAGATTTTGCTAACAATTAAAAAAATTCTGATATTATAAATAGTTAAAGAGTAAATATTAAATACTAATGAATATGTAACCCCATGAATCATGACAACAAGGATCAACCTCCTATTTTACATTATAGGACTTGAATTTAATGGTAAATGCAACACAACTTTGAAACTAAGAATGCAATCCTAATCCTATCTACTTTATTTGAATTAAACTTAAAAACAAATGTCTTTTATCTTCTTATACTGGTATGAGCTATAATCGCCAGTACAAAAGATGAGTAAACTTAGAAAAACAAGGAAGAGAGCTTGAATCCACTAATCCTTCTTCTTCAGCCCTCAACTCTTTACTCTTCACATTGTATATAAACAACTTGCGGCAAACTAGTATAATGATTTCTACCGAACAAGAGTTGAAATTTGGTATATTGCAAGAGGTAAAAAATTATCTTGATGTGAGAGACCGCGCCTCCAGCTCGTTTTTAAGGTGTGTTGGGCCAAACAAACGTAAATGGGTAGAGTCGTGTTATTGTCTCTCAAAATAGAGGTTCGACTAGTTATATCTTTCCCTTTAGATTAAGGGTTTTACAATAGAGTCGCCATTTATTTAATTATTGGGATAAAGAAGAAAACCAAAATTGAAAAATTTCTCATTTTATTAATTTAAAATTTGAATTTACATTGATCATAGGAAAATTACATGGCTTTGGTACTAGATACAATCTAAGATAAAGTACATGGCTTTGTTTCCTAGTTACAATCTAAAAATTGAAAATTACATGGATAAGCATTTGATCTACTAACCCTTGATCTAAGTTCGGAGGCTATGTTATAAGGTGGGAAGGTGTTAGACACCCACCTTGTTCGGTGAAACCGGTCTTCTAGACTATGGTGGCCAACATTCATATCACATCATCCAATATGTTATCAATCAATTTGCATGTTGAATTTAAAGTGTGTGCATGTGATAAACCTTAATTCAATTTATTAAGCATTTCATTTGAATTGAAAAATAAATTCTAATGAATGTGTGTGGATGGTGATATCCTAGATTTAAGGATCTGAAAGAATTATGAAACAAACATGTTTTTCATATTTTTTATGTAGATTTAAGATTAAAACTAGTGTTATGCATGAACATGTGATGAACAACCAAGAACATGTGAAGAACATATAAGAACAATTAAGAACATTCAAACATATTCAAAGGAATTTAAATGATTATTATCATGCTTTAATCTTAAATTCTCATCATGGCAACACAATAAACAAGTTAGGGTAAGGGATTATACCTTCATGTAAGATCCATATGGTAGAGAAGGAGACTCTTGGTGGAGGCCCTAAGGGTGAAGAAAAAAAGAAGAACTAGGAGAGGGAGAGTGAGTCTCACTCAATATTTTGAGTCTCAGGAAGACCAAGATATGATAAGACTATCCTACTTCACTAGAACTCAAAAGAGGAGAAGAGAGGAGGGGTTTGTGTGCCCTAGAATGAAGGAGATGGAGGGTTTATATAGTAGTGGTGAAGGGAATATGAATGGAATGCTATTTAATGAGGGCTGACAAGGATTATGAACCTAGACCTCATTTTAGCCTTGGAGAAAATTTGGTACATTAAATGGAGAGATTGGTGGGAGTGGGGAGCAAGCCAAAATTCGGTTTCCCGTAACTGCTGTAACAGCCTATAGAGCCAACTTCAAAAAATCATATCTAACTCAATTCTGATCGGAATTGTCTTGTTCTTATGCTCAAGTTGAAACCCCGGATGTCTAGTTTCTAGGAAAATTAACCTCATTCACAGATTTAAAATATTCTAAGAGATATCGATGAAATGCTGAGCAGAGTTCATTTGTTAGAAAATAGTTTCAGCACAATTAACATTAATAGGTCCCAAATTAGTTCCCAATTAAAATTAAATGGCTCCAATCACTCCCATTTCAGACTTAATTGGTTCCAAATTTACTCTAATTAAAAGATAATTGCAAAAATTACTCATTGAATAATTAATGTTTAATTATTTAATTAATTAGATGTATGCAACCTCACCATAAAATGTAGTCCTAACCAATCAAATTATGACACATCATTGATCTCCACTTGATTATACTTATAACCAATTGAAATCAATTATTCATAATCACATATAGTTGGACTCAATTTGTGATAGTGCATCTCAGCCATTAAAACTTGATTTGATGATAACTTTCAATCTGGTGGTCTAATTAGAGTTTATGACCAGTCGATTTGATTTTATAACATCAAGATCATTATTAAGGATCTAATGGCCAGAATCAAGATGCATAATTTCAAGGTGAAAGTACCATTTTATCCTCCATGTGAGGTTAAATACGGGTTGCAAAATAGGGTGTCAACACTTGAATGAAACTCTTCAAAGTTTTGGGCTTGTAGATCATCGACGAAAGGCTTAATGTATATTGCTTGGTACAAATAGGTTTACGTTTAACCCAATCCCTCAAGACCCAAAAAAAACCTATCCTTGGAGCTTGGATTAGCATAACAAAGAAATCCATTGAAAGCTAATAACTTGCAGTTGAGTCTTTTCTTGTTGCACGTGTTGGGTTTGGATGGCAGCTTAATTCTTTCCCTAAGCTTCTCACTTGATATGTCTAATGATGATACATATTGCATCCTATTTGTTTCATATTTTTCCATCCAATTCAATGCCCCGTTACACACAACTCCATCAAAATTTTTATGGGCTTGTGTTTGATGGGGATGAATCAGAAAGTTTAAGACGAAAGAAAAACTCATTACCTCCAAGCAGCAGGAGCTTTATCATCATTACTATCCATAACATATATATAACACTTGACCATATTCTTACTCAAACAAAAGCAAACTATCTTGTACTTTTGGATGGAAACATCATATACCAATGAATAGAAGTTCCTTGAACTTGAACTCGTTAGTGGCACATGAAGGATGGTGCTCATCTGGTCGGTGCTATGATTATAGACGCGGAGATTGCCATTATAAATAGATTTTTTAAGCATTATCAGCCCATCATAGGCATCTTCAATATCAAAATAATTAAACCAGAAATTGTCTGATATTTTAAGTAAAAAATTTGAAGTGATGAATACTTGCTTAGATCTGTGTACGAAGTTTGGATCATGAATCATTCTAAACCAGCTTTTGCAAACCCTTTCACATTGGATAAGGCTTTCTGCTGGCAATCTTGCTAATATCTCCGAGATGACATCTTGATCCAAAGGGCAGTGTTCATCTACTATGTGAGAATGTGATTCATTTTTCATGATCAACTTTACTATTGAAGTTTTCACTGCAAGTTAAAAGGTTGAAAAAAATTACATGAGTTACAAAGAATGCTCTAATAAATTAAAAAAGATTGAACACTAGTTCACACTATTTTATACACACCCTTACACGCACTCAAACTGCACATAAATTATGACTTCAAATCAAGATTTATGTGCATTTTGATTGTGTGAGTGAGAGTATGTGTAATAAAAACCACCCAAAAAAATGGTTGAATAATAGGGGGAGGGTGAGGTTAGGCATGAGACACCATAAAAAATATCATTACCACTCAGTTATCACTTGAACCTCTAAGATAGATATGAACCCATCATTAATTAAGAACTATCCATTTGTAGGCTATAATGAACTATACCTTTCGATATAAAATTTTATGAAAAATTATTTAACTTAAAATAAATATAAGAGAAAATTAACAAGCTTAACAAATATGATAACCATTTTCTTAGAAGATGGAAAATCTTTAGAATCCCAAAAGCACACTCCCAAAGTAAAACATTCTTATTGTGTAAATAACAAATGATTGAATATCTATAAAATTTCAATTTAAATTAAAACAAAAAAGAACAAAACAAAACAAAAAAAAATTTATATATGTTTGGTTGAAAATTAATTACCAAGGGAGAGAGGTGTCTAGCACATGAAAAATGATCTTGGATCATAAATAATGAAGGGGGTTTTAAATCCCGGTAACACCATTAATTAAGCTATAAAATCCTTGGCCAGAACAATCATTAACTCTTTTACTAAACAAGATATCATAAATGAAAATAAATTACAGCCCATGAAAAGTTAAAAGGCATACCTTCTCTTCTTTGATTTATTTTCTTGATACGAGTCCATATTAGTTGAATTCTGTCTAGAAGGGAAATCATAAGGAAAGAGATGGATAATAGACTTGGCTCCACAGCACCTCAAATAAGTGTCTGAAATGAAAAAGCTTGAGCTAAGACTTATCAAACAAAGTACTTATAGGGGGATCCTACATCCCAGAGAGAGAGAGAGAGAGAGAGAGAGAGAGAGAGAGA